>NW_027103473.1:2033090-2108564 GCF_902728285.1 Clytia hemisphaerica
CCTTATTCCCATATCCCCTCTCTTCCCATATTCCCTCTCTCCCCATATTCCCCATATTCCCTCTCTCCCCATATTCCCTTTCTTCCCATATTCCCGTATTCCCTTTCTCCCCATATTCCCAAATTCCCTTTCTCCCAGTGTTCCCTCTCTCCCGCATATTCCCTTCCTCCCCATGTATTCTCGTATTCCCTTTCTCCCCATATTCCCTCCTGCCTCCGGCGCTAAAAAGGCCGGGTCAGATATTTTTTCTATTCCTATAGTTCCGTAATTGTTCCGGCTACTAAAAATATAGCGGTTACCCCCGCTTTACTTGACGGCCTCAAGCTCACAACTGTCTTCCGGTTGCGGTCTGCACTTTGTATTTTCTTTGAAAGTTTCAAACAGAGAAAATGGCGGAAAATGCAGTTGATTTTTTAAATTAACTAAAGTTCTTCATCCACCATAATCAAGTGAATATTTGATGGATTTAGTGGAAGTCTCCAATCACTGTTACGATGGAGATGTTTTGCAATTACTAGAAGTTTTATTTTGGTGAATAATTGTTTCAAAGACATTCATTTCCTGTCTTCTGTAGAGGTATGTTTTTCTTTCAGAGTGTTACCGATAATCACATTACATTTTGTTTTTAATTGATACTAGGCAAAAAATGTAACTAAAGCTTAGAAGATAGTTTAAAAGTAGTGCCTAGGAATGATAAACTTTATTTACAAAACTCATTTGTAACTTGAGTACTTGTATTGAACCAACTGTAAACTTAAAGTCTCCCACCTGATGGAGCCATCCAAACTCAAAATTGCCAGGGAAAATGCCTATTGGATATTATTCGGGGATGGTAGGTGTAGCTTGTGGACATCACTTTTGACAAAGAAATTTTCATAAGAAATATCAGATTTAGAGTTAAGTTATTTTGTTTGGGTTCTCTTTGTTTGACGGCCTACACGCTCACAAATATTTGACGACCCTGGACACCGCGGCGCCGTACATTTTGCTGTGTTGTCCGGTGGGCGTTTTTAAATGTATGGTGAAAAGTAGATTTTATAATATTTAAACTACTGAAGCAGTTATTACGAATGAGGTAGAATTTGGCTAAATATTTCAGCTTCGGTTTGTGTAAATTGCAGGTTACAGGTCACAGGTTACAGGTCAACAAAGTGCAGACCGGAAAAAAGATAATAAGATCATAACATATACATAACATAACATCAATACATAACGCATTAAATTACAAAAAAGTAATACATGTTATTTAGATATTATAAAATGACAATTGAATAGAATAACAACCTAGTGACACTTCACAGATGTTACGCGAGGTAATCGTCACAAGCCAAAATTCATGTTCAACAGATTTTGAAAACGAAAGTGTAAAGAATAAACATTGCCGTAAACGCGTTTAAAACGCGGGTAAAAAGTCCTGGGCCGAGTCCCGCGTTTGCTCATTTAGCCAATCAGATCACACAATCTAGCCGGTTCCCAACTCCCGCTATAAAATCACATTGTAAATATCGAAATAAAACCGGGGGTTTAAATATTTACTAAAGGCTTATTTCGCTGAAAGAAAATAGCTTTAATGAAACAAATTTTGGTTAAATATCTTTGTTATTATATACAAAACCTGAATCTAAATGGTTTTGAGAAGTAAAAGATTGTACGACTTCAAAATAGACAAAGATTCTAGGCTTTGTCTTCATCTTGCCATTTCCTTTTTCTTTGTATAATTGTTTGTTTGAATGTTTTGTTGTTTTGTATCATATTTGTTGGTATTGTCGGTCGAGCAATTGGGGTGTGATGATGTTTCAGCTTTTGCTGAGATTATGTTGAGGGTAGTGTTCTGATCCATGAGAGATTTTCAAACTTTTCTTAGATATAAAGATAGAGAACTAAAACAAGCTTGACCCACTAAACTATATATTCAGCACCAGACTCTCTGACATTCTGAGAAATTATTTGCCTGGGAAGAGCAGCAGATTTCAGCGAAATGCTGCTTTTTGCTCTAAAAGTGTATGGTGGAAATGGTGCTTGTTTTCAAACTTAAACATCAATTCATTTGAAATATTTTGTTTATTTGGATTATTGAAAGGTTAAAGGTTTGTTTTATTTTTATTTTTTGATGATAGCTTCACTCAATCACTTACAATGAGCCTTTGAAATTTGTTTATTTTGGTATTCTGATTGCTCTCGCATGATGCCGCCATTATTGAGTTTTTTTTTTGCGTTTGCTAAATGCGATTTCGTGAGACTTTGCATTACCAACTTTTGCTTATGGCAAACACCTGTGACTTACTTACAAAAATAATGACAAAATCATAAAATATGATGCCTAACAAGACAAAAGCACAAAAAATATTTATATATAATGCAAAATGTGATGTGGATGGTGTGAATGGATAAAAAATGGCACCAAACAAAAGCTTGCAAGGTCCCTAAGGGAGTGGTTTTAGAAGGATGGAACTAATTAATTTTTCAGTTATTATTTTAATGACTTAATGACAATTCTTGACAAAAATATTGACAGAATCACAAAATATCATGTCTTACAAGAGAAAAACACCAAAAATATTTAGATACCAAACGTGATGATAACAATATGGCTGAATATAAAATTACACCAATTAGAAGCTCGTGAGTTCTCTGAGAAGGTAGTTTTAGAGCGATGTGTTTTATTATATGTAACCATCCTATACCATTACAAACATTACAATATGTAATATACGTGTTATACGTATAATATGGTACATCAAATATTTTCTGGTCTGTGTTATACACGGCGCAAACTGCGAAAGATCGATAAAAGCACATGGTTAAATTTTGATGTTTGAAATGGTTTATATGGATGAAATTGCTTGAGAATTATGTTTTTGATAATTCTTTGTGTTTTCCAAACATTTTCCTCTCCAATGACATTGATTAGAGTCAACCTGTCATACTGACCTGTAACCTGCGGTTTATACAAACCGGCTTAACTTAAAACTCTTCAAGATTATCAAGAGAAGGTTTTTCAAACTAACCTGTACTCGTCATTCATGGTAGTACTTCGAACGTGTCTGGGTGGAGGGAATTTTATGCAATCGTCAAAGTCATGGAAAATGATGCCATCAGGGGTCTCCTCCCACACGTTCATGTCGAGATAGTCAGAGATTCTCTCTAAATGTGCCTGCCATGCCCTGGGAAACATTTCAATGACCCAAAATGGAACGGATGTGTTATTTCTGTCTGGTTTGAGTAGGTCTGCATGTTTGCTGATAAGATTTCTTCTCTCTATCCTCACAGACCCCAAGTTTTCCTCCCAATCTTCACGAACTTGCAAACGAATGAAAGCATTGAACAACATCTGCTCAGCATGTCGATTTGACGTCCTCTTTCTAACCTCCTTGAAGAAATGGAATGCACGCTCTTCGGCCTCCGCTTTACAGGACGACAAGTTGATGATACAGAACTGCTGGGATGCGCGGCTAATCAAGGCGTGGTAATACTGTCCGAAAAGCTTTCTCTCTGTCATACCCCTTGGAATCTTGATCAACGGTACAACATCTAGAGCATGCAGGAACGTTAAATTGTGGAATCGGAGGATAGTTTTCGATGTTCTATCCTTTTCCTCGGCATACATAATCTCTTGGATTTCACACAATTGTTGAAGAATTTTGAGGTATGGTTTCTCTAGCTTATCCTTCATATCAGGGGGGGGTCCATGTACAAAACAGCGGCATGTATCAGTACTTTGTAGCAAATTTCGATTTTAAACACCCACCCACCCCTATAGTACAAAATGTACAAAATGCTATCCAGCAAACTCCCAAAAACACCCCAACACCCCCTATATTTTACAATATACTATCCAGTACTATCCAGCAAACTCCCAAATACACCCTGACAGCCCCTGTATAATACAATATACTATCAAGCAAACTACCAAATATACCCCTACACCCCTTCATAAAATAAAAATTTTAAGCCAAAAAACTTGAAACTTTGGGGTAAGTTTTTTATTCTTCCCAAAAAAGTTTTCGAAAAATTTTCTTTAAAATTGACAAAAACAATTGAGAATTAAAAAAAATTTTCGACAAAAATCTAAAATAAATCACAATTTGATTTCATTTCGGCTTTTTAGTACACAAATACTAAGCAGAAAATCCGAAATTTGACCTTGACACCCCCATGTATAGTACACAAGTACTAAACAGCAAATTTTTTTTGAAAACACCCACCCACCCCATGATACATGCCGCTTTTTTGTACATGGACCCCCCCCTGTTCATATAGATGGTAACGTCTATGAGACTGCAACGATAGTCTGTACACCATTTCGCATCTTTCCCTAGATTTTTAAAAGTTGATATTTTAATCATAATCAAATACATGAGACTGGTTTATGCTATTAGTTACACGGTCTTCTTGAAGTGGGATACAGGATTGAACCTTTAAGATGGCATAACTTATGTTTTTCGAACATATGGAATCTCAAAGTTCTACTTTAAACGAGCGAGTTCTCAGTTTATTTACCTGAAAACGAGGCATCGATCGCATCTTCCAACTCTTGCTTTTCTTTTTTCGACAGGTTGCAAGGCATTGCCTGGTAGATGTTTTTGATGTGACCTGCTATGGTGTGAAGTGGCTCTACTGGCAAAATTTCGTAGTCTTCATGACCAACATCTTTCAACTCCATCTTCCGGGATTCGTACAAAAATGCAGGCAGATGGTGTATTCCAGTTATTTCGTTGTCGTATTTTCCTTTCAACATGTCTTTATTTTAACCTCGCGTTCGTGGAGCTGACTGATGATATCCGGCTTGGTGATTCTTTCGGAAGGATTTACGATGCCGTTTACGATCGATTGTCTTCCGTAGCAATGCTATGGGAGTTTGAGGTAGGCTTGACGATTTATCAGAAATTCCGCTCAATTTTATATAGAAACTGAATTTTTGGAAAATAGTTACTCCATAGTGGAATAACTGCAGATAAGGGTGGTGCCTAAGCCCAAAATTGTCGATTTTAGTAGAATATGGTGTACTAAGTGAGCACATTATTTTTTAAATTTTAGGCTTTTAAAAATTCCGGAAGCAAAAAAATGCAAAATATTTTTTTCAAAACTAAAAAAATTCACTATTTTTTCAATCATGAAAGATATTTTAACAAACTTGGAAAATGATTGAGATATTTAACTCTTGAACGGTTGTTAGTAAGACATACCCAATAAAGCTGTATCATAAATGAGGAATTCAGTGAAATAATTGCCAAATTTGGCATTTTTGGGGGTGGTATATACCAATTTTGAGGGTCAAATCAATTAGTACACCAGAGAACTATGGAGTAACTGCAAGGGTGGTGGTGTCTGAAAACAATGTCAAAAATTGCAGTTACTCCACATAGTGTAAGACCCCCCTGGAGTATATGAAAAAGTCCTTAAATTTTTACAGAAATCTCCTCGGAAAAGTGAAAAATCCTATATTCTCCTTAAATTTGAAATTTTGAAAGCTGTGGGAACCCTGATTGTAGAAAGTAGTGCATGTTAATAGTTTCTGCAATCATCTTTCATTTAAGGTACCAACTCGTAACCAAAAAGAATCAAACGTAGTTATGGAAATGAATCAAAAACATTTATGGAATATACAACACCTCATTCCTGAAAGAGTCGACAAAACTCTTTTCGTGTCAAAATACTGCTCCAGGTAAAAATTGACAAATTTTTTGTTTGTTTGAAAAAAGTGCACCAGTTTCAATTAAGAGATTGTATGGTATATATCTGAACATTTCACTTTCTTGAATTTTGAACTATGCTTGAAATTTACTTCACGCACAGGGGGGGGTCAAGCAGTTAGTACAAGACATCATGCCTACTAAGTGATTCTTTGGAGGAAAGAGGCCACACCACCACCCTTTGACAGTTAGTATGAAATATACTAAGTGATTTCAAAGGAAATTCAATAAGGACCACCCCTTAAAACCTATCAAACGAGAGTGTGATATTTACTTTTTGTCAAACCATGTTCCCAAAATTGTTTTGAAACAGTTATTGATTTGGTATGATGAATTAAAATGAATCAAAAATTTTATTTTAACACAACGCTGTACAGCGATATATGTACAAGAGTTTCAAATAACGAAGTACTTCTCAATTGATACAATAATGAAACACCGTAAACCGAAAACATAAACATAATATGTAGCGTTCAATCAAGGCAGAAAAAAATACTTTTTCATGATTTATAAAGAACAAGATTACGAACTTTTACAATTTCAAAATCGATCTAAGTCAAGAAAATAGTAGCTTCAATGTTCTACAGATTTAACTTAGCTTATCAAATCTAAACAGATAAAAAGGACAATTTCAGCGTCATTACTTTTTGTAAGTTTCATATAAATTGTTTTATAAACTACATTATACGATTTCAAAATATATGAACTCCCATACACGCCGTAAAACTAAAAGAAAAAAGTAAAACCAACTGACTTTTTTCTTTTATTTATCAATCTATAGTTAGGGAATTCCCCTGATATAGTGTTTAACTAAAGGGTAATACCAAACAAACTCCAAAGGGGAAGACTTAAATGTCTTAGGTTCTTTGATTTCTCTTATGGAGGGGGATTTCCCTGATTGCTTTTAGTATTTATTTTTAATATTTTTCTAGAAAAGGTAAAAAAGTAGCACTTAGTATTCATTTGTACTAACTGTTTTCCTAGATTTTTTACTTGACACCACCCTAGCAGTCACTTAGTACCATCAAGTACTAACTGTTTTTTGAAAATTTTGTAGGTATACCACCACGGTACTAACCGGCATGATGTCTTGTACTAACTGCTTGACCCCCCCCTGTCACGCATTCAAAAGTTATGAAGAAAATTCTAAAACAATTCTCCTTTGAAAAAGCACCATTATAGAGAAAAATGAGGGAATCAATTTTTTTTCTCTCTTTCTGTGCCACACAAGACCTCCTTTTTCTTGTTTTTGTTGTAATGTAATACCTAAAGGGAATATAAATAAATGCGATATTTGCTTGATGCAGAATAAATTAATGCGAATGACACACCAAAAACTTTAAATTTTGCGGAATAAATAAATGTGAAGGGTCGAAAATTTCAAGGTTTGCAAAATTGATTAGTAGGAACATAGTTCGGACCCCCCCCCCCCTTCTTAAGGGGAGGATGACACCTTCCAAAAAAGTGAAGAAGGGGGGTCAGAAATTTTCACTAAATGGGGGGGGGGTAGCAAGGATGGGAGGGCTTACATATATTGTAGATTATTTTCCAGCACTGTTATAAAATTTGGTCTGCATGAAAGGAAGTTCTTTATTTTCACTTAAAAGTGGTATTATATTTGCCAGACTTAATTTTTCTTTACTGTTTCCCTTCCCTTTTTACCATAAAAAATTTAACCTGAAACCCTTGGGGGATAGGCATTTTTTAAGGTTTGGGGGATGCCAAGAAGGGGGGTCAGACCCCTTTCCGCACTATGGGGAGGAGGACTTCAATGATTGTTTTTTCCTTCAATAAACCTTTTTTGTAACAATGAACTAAAGAAATTCTAAAGAAATACAAAAAAATGTACAGAAAAGTCTTTCTTTCTCGTCATTGATCACTAAATAAATGTTTCGATTTTTTTTCCCATCTTAATTTTATATTTTTCGGAATTAATTAATGGAAACGGTGGAAAATTTAATTTTGCGGAAAAGGCTCAAATTCGCATTAATTAATTCTCGCATTAATTTATTCTCTTAAGGTAGTTGATTAAGAACTGTCAATTTTAACGATTCTTTTTTTAGTTTTTGATAACTTGAAGTTTGATACCCACTTTTTTCTCAAAAATGATCGTCCACTTACAGTGTAGCAAAAATTCAGTGCATATTTTTAGACAAAAATGGAAATTTTTACCGAAACCATGCTTTCAGCTGCTTCTCTACTTTTTGGAAAAACACGCAGATTTTAACCTTAACCACCGCAGATACTCGTTGGTCAATTTGCCTGGCTGCCCTCTGTGAAATTTTTAATTGTTCATTAACTGTTTAATAAATATTTATTTATTTGATTCAGGTGAGGCTAAACATGGGAAACCGACACAGTTTGATGCAACAAAATATTTCTTTGGATTCAAAGTAACCATACTCAAACTACCGTACTGGAACCCCTACGCAGCTCATGGAAAACCTTTTAGAGACTGCGATTATCGTGAAAAGCCTTGATAATTGTTGGACAAAGAAACAAAGAGGACTGTTATTTAAACATACTCCCGCTCTCCTGTAGGGATAATAATAATACCGGTTCGTCCGGTAGTGTGGAAAGAAAACGGTCAAGTTGTCTTTTAAATTTAATTTTTGTACAGTTTGTGATGTTACGAATGTAGCATGGAAGGGAATTGAAAAGGTCCTTCTTCAGATAATGAGCCTCTCCAAATATTTTTGTGCTCTGTTGCGCTTTGAATTAACTTCTTTAAGGTAACATTTTCATCCGAGCCTCTCGTTTTTTTAGCAGGTGATACCCCCTTTGTTCTCAGAGTGGTTGAAATTTGGAACATGTTTTTCTAAGATATTCCAAGTAGATGATTTGGTATCTTTCTCTACGTCTTTCCAGACTGTATAGTTTTAGAGTTTTTAGTTTTTCCCAATAGTTCAGATTTTGTAAAGAAGGTATTCCATTAAGAAATGATTCAAGCTGTTCAAGTCGTTGCATTTGGTGTCTCTTGGATGGTGACCATAGCTGTGAACAGTAATTAATATGTGGGACTCCCATGTCTTCCATAGGGTCTACAGTAGGGTCCCTTGTTTTGAAAGTTTGATATATCCATGAACTGATGCCTTCGACTGTGTCGATTACATTTTCTATATGGTTGTCATATGTCATACCCACATCTAAAGCGATTCCAAGGTCTTTGACTGTGGTCTTGGTTTCTATCACATTTTGGGTGTCTGAGAAGTAATTACTAGAAAGTTCTTTAAGCTCTGTTAAGCTCTTCATTTCTACCATACTTGAGATGTTCAAATTTTAGTCCGTTCAATTTCATGTTATTCAGTTTCGTCCACTCATAGACTGTGTGACAACAAATCATTGTTGTCCATAATTTTAAATTTTAAAATCATCACTTACAGTAGAAAATGCAAATTCCCTTTCACTTTCAGCATCACTTTTCATTTTACTGTCTTCAGAATCAACTAACAAATCATTGTTGTCCATAATTTTAAATTTTAAAATCATCACTTACAGTAGAAAATGCAAATTCCCTTTCACTTTCAGCATCACTTTTCATTTCACTGTCTTCAGAATCAACTAACAAATCATTGTTGTCCATAGTTTTAAATTTTAAAATCATCACTTACAGTATAAAATCCATATTCACTTTCAGCATCACTTTTCATTTTACTGTCTTCAGAATCAACTAACAAATCATTGTTGTCCATAATTTTAAATTTTAAAATCATCACTTACAGTAAAAAATCCAAATTCCCTTTCACTTTCAGCATCACTTTTCATTTCACTGTCTTAGGAATCAACTAACAAATCATTGTTGTCCATAATTTTAAATTTTAAAATCATCACTTACAGTAGAAAATCCAAATTTCCTTTCACTTTCAGCATCACTTTTCATTTCACTTTGAAAATTGTCATCATAGTAGTCACTGTCTTCAGAATCATTTTCACTTTCAATATTATATCCAAGTAACAGATCATTGTTGTCCATAATTTTGAATTTTAAAATCATCAGTTACAGTAGAAAATCCAAATTCCCTTTCACTTTCAGCATCACTTTTCATTTCACTTTGAAAATTATCATCATAGTAGTCACTGTCTTCAGAATCATTTTCACTTTCAATATTATATCAAAGTAACAGATCATTGTTGTCCATAATTTTGAATTTTAAAATCATCAGTTACAGTAGAAAATCCAAATTCCCTTTCACTTTCAGCATCACTTTTCATTTCACTTTGAAAATTGTCATCATAGTAGTCACTGTCTTCAGAATCATTTTCACTTTCAATATTATATCCAAGTAACAGATCATTGTTGTCCATAATTTTGAATTTTAAAATCATCACTTACAGTAGAAAATCCAAATTCCCTTTCACTTTCAGCATCACTTTTCATTTCACTTTGAAAATTGTCATCGTAGTAGTCACTGTCTCCAGAATCATTTTGATCTTCAATTTCTTATTCGTATTTTCTAAGAATTTGTTGTCAGCTACCTTCAAATTTTTTTACTGTTTTCTATGACATGCCTATCATGATGCTTTCTTCTCCTTCTAAAACAAAATTGTGTCACATTAGAAGCATCAGCAAAGTGGTATTTACCTCGTGGTTCAGGTTTCAGAACGAGGTTGGAATAGTTAGTTAGAAGAGTCAAGAAACTTTTGTTGCCTTTTAAACTTTGGAATTGTGCACGATTTTCATTTGCGCATAGTTTTGACGCTAAATCTTGAAGAATATGAATTTTGTTGACATGTTTGTGCTGCAATATCTGACCTAGATGTGTTGATAACGGCTTTGCTTCCTCCTTGTACAATAAGAGTAATAAATCACAAATTCTTTCCGCAGCTATAAAGTATTTTTCTTTATCCAATGATTTGAGATGATTATCAAAGAAAGGTTCCAGTATGTTAGAAAAACTTTCCATGTCAAGTTTCTCCGAGATAACATCTAATTTTCAGATTAATATTTACAATACTTTTTAAACTAACAACAGGCTCAGTTCAACTTTAAATATTCATGCAACCCTAAGCCTGTCCGTGTGTCTGTCACCAGCTTTTCTCGAGATTGGCTCATTAGTTTTTTTCTGATTTTTTGGCACAAAGGTGGAAAATGGCAATTCCCACTATGCCCGATTTTTTGGGGGAAAAATTTGGGCCAAAAGCTGCCTAAAAATACGGTTTTTTGGACTTTGTGCAAAATTGCTTCATTAGTTTTTTCTCATTTTTGGCAGAAAGATGGATGGCAATGTGTTATTAGTTTTGGCCCAAAACAATTTTTCCCCGGATCGTCGTAAAATATGGATTTACATTTTCTAAGGAAATTTCCTTTTACCATTTTCCAGTTACCAGCTTTTCTTTCTTGGGGCCTTTCTTGTCTACGTGGTCTATTCAAACGGCTCACTTCATTCTCTTACTCTCTTGCAATTTTTCTATTTTTATCTGACTCTCATCGTCAAGTAGGCCAATTCAGCATGTGGCTTGTTGTCTTTGAAAATTCTTTCGTCGTCAAGCACGTTGTTGGGATTTGTCTCGATGCACCATTTTCTAAGTTTGATCAGGGAATCGTACTTCCTGACATGACGAGATTTGGCTTTGGTGATATGTTTCGAGACTAAAAAGTTTATACCATAAATTATACATTTTTGTTTCAAACAAGTTGTCGAGTTTGATAATTGTTGGGGCGTCGTGCCCTTGCGTTTTAAATTTTTTTTTTTTTTGTGTGTTTCGCAGATATCTCATTGTAAAGCAGCTTTCGGCATAATTTCATTATAAGCTTGGGCTTCCCAGTTTAAACTGTCATAAAAATGACACCTACATTTTCACACTGGTCATTCAAGCAAAACTTAATTATGGACTGAAGAGGTGATTTCCTTTTTGAATATCATGGTTTTCATGGACCAATCGCATGATAAAGTTATGGTAGAAAATTGTAGAACATTCTTCATTTTCTTCAATTGACATTGAAAGGGTGACATGGTTCGGCACGTCCTTGTGGAATTCAATACTATACCCTCATGTTTGATATGTGATTGTAACGTATGAAATAGTTTTCTGTTGGTATCTTCGATCAGCAGTAGGACAAATATCTCCTTGGTGCTTAAGCTCTAGCTTAAACGGCCGACTTTTGCCTTGCCTTCCCTTAATTTTTGACGAAAGTCGGCAGAAAGTTGACTGGCTAAAGTCAATGCGATGCCTTCTTTTGAAGTCAAGGACTCTTTCTTTGTTAGTGATTGTGACATCTAATCTAAGGATACTATTGTCGAGTTGCGGATTGAGTGGATTGGATGCTATCTTATAATTTCTACTTTGTTTTTCATAATATAGTGTTTCCTGTCGATATTTAGACTAGATTATACTCCTGGCTGAACTTTGTTTTCTGATAATTTTGATCACTCTGAGTTCGGTAGCGTCATCCAGTCTATCGACCTAAGTGGCCTCCAGGCTAGTCGATATTTTATTCGAGATGTTTTGGTAGTCTCGATTTTCCACAGCAGCATGAAGAAAATAAAATATCTAACGGATTATTTAGCGATTTTTTTCCTGTGTTGCTTTGGAGAATAATTTTCTGAAAAGAAAATGTAAACGTTAAAACAAATCTCTTTTCATTCACAAATTAGAATAACGAACAGAAAACGAAAACATGCGTAATAGTCTCCGTCAATCCCCAACTTTGAGCTAGTGATTGTTTTATTACAGATACCATTAATTATACTAAAGTCTATTCACGATAAGTGTGCACTCTTTTTTCATTTACCTATAACTTTTGAAGGAATTCTTCAATCTTTATAAATTTGGTATCATTGGAAAGATATTAGTGAGTGGAACAATTTGAAATAAAAAAAACTTTAAAAAGATTATAAAAATGAAGATGAAAATGAAGAAGAAAAAAATGAAGATCTTGTAGAAAAGTGCTATAACTATCATTTTCACTGAAGTGAATCCTTAATCATCGAACGTCATCACTGGGAAAAAAATTCTCAAAAATAATCATTCAGTCAAAAGATATCAAACAAAGTTATAAGCTGATTGACGTCTAAAAACGCTGTTTTCTGCAGTTTTTTGCTGTTTTTTAGGGTCAATCACTTATTAACTTTGTATCATAACTCACAATGATGATCTCCTAAGATCAAAAAATATCTCCAGTGAAAATGAAAGTTATAGCACTTTTCTACAAGATCTTCATTTTTTTCTTCTTCATTTTTAGAATTTTTTTAAAGATTTTTTTATTTCAAATTGTTCCACTCACTAATATCTTTCCGATGATACCAAATTTATAAAGATTGAAGAATTCCTTCAAAAGTTATAGGTAAATGAAAAAAGAGTGCACACTTATCGTGAATAGACTTTAGTTAAATTTACTTAATCCTATTTACTTCAGACGCTAGTAGAATCCACCCAGACTTGAGAAATTTGATTTTAAAGTGTAAAAGTTCTTCTTAAATAGCTTTCAATAGATTATTCTTTTAAATAGATAATATTATCAAAATATTTTTACAGTCAATGATAGCTGTTACTTGTATTTGAGTATCTTTTAATTTTTTTATTATTGAATTTCATTGAAAGATCGTGAACACAGCATTAATTGAATTTAATCTTATGTCTTGACTCTAACTCATCTGAATAGTTCTGAGTTTGCGCATTGCGGTTATGTGGTCAAAAATTGGCTATTTTTACCCACTAAATAAAATGAACAAATGGCCTATATTTTATTAGAAAAAAAATGAAGAAGTATTTTTTAATTTAGTGCGGTCGATTAAATAATTATTTTGGAGCTGAACACCACAGATATCTGTAAAGCCCGAAGGGCTAGATAGACAACTTTAAGCTTTCTCCAGCAAAAAAAAAGTGAAGCAAAAATTTGACTTTTTAAATTTCGTGCTGATGGATAAGATCTAGCATTTTAATTGTTTTCGGAGCGCGAGATAAAAAAAGTAGGCGGTAAACGCTATTTCACATCTCTCAAACCGGTGAAATTGCATATTTTAGTCACGTGACTTTGGTAGGAAATCCTTCCAAACATAGGCTTCACTTTTCGATAAAAGCCGCAAATCTAGCCCTTCGGGCTTTACAGATCTGTGAGCTGAACTTTCTAAAAATCACCGGAACAGCCGATTATCACCGGAAAATTGATTTTTATTGAATTTCTCGAGCTGTACTTTATATTTCATAAAATTTTGCACACTGATGTAAAATGGCAAAATCTAAAATGTGACAGAGCTCGATTTTCGAAAACTTTTCCGGCTGAAAATGAAGGAAATATCCCGGAAAAACTGGTTTCTTGGTTTTCTCACGAGATTTCATCATAAGTTTGTTGTTTTGTTTTTTTGTTTTTTTTTTCACAAGGATGCGTATTAGCATTTCCCCAAAAATAGCCGAGTCCTATTTTTGAGGAAAAAAATTTCCGGCCAAAAATGTCGGATATTGCCGGAAATCGCCGTTTTTGCTGATTTTATTGGACTTTTTCCTCGAATTGCTTTGTTTTTTCACACAAAAACATTGATAACAATGCCTACAAGTGTGATTGCAATCGTCAAATCAACTGATTTTTAACGCTGGAACTTTCTAAAAATCGCAGGAACAAACGGTTATCACCGGAAAAGAGGGGTTTTCTTGAATTTCTCTAGTTTTTTTTTCATGAAATTTTGCATACTTGATGCAAAGTGACACTACCAATGTGACCGATTTTCGAGAAACATTTTTCTAATGTCCGAAAAACCTTTTATTTGTTTTTTTTTCTATGGAGATCTTACATTTCCAGAAACTGGTTTGTTAGGTAGAGCTTAGTCCGAGGACTACCTCTAACCTTATTACTAGTCATAGCTTTCACTAAATGCCCCCACTGAAAGGTCATGTCATGCACTTATAAAGCTTTTAATGCTTTCAAGATTGAAACATAAAAAATAATCAGGAATAATTAATTGATTTGATTACTGATTGATTTAATTATTGATTGATTGATTCTCTATTGCTACTTTGCCTAATAAACAATAGTCAAGAGGATACTGCGGATAAAATTTATCAAAAAGTTCTGCGCCATCTTAAATAGGGCGAAATAGAAACTAATCCTAGCTAAGGCCCGGACTCCACTCCCCTACGCTGTGATTGCACTTCTCAAGCAAAATCTTTTATGGCCCTTTTATGTTGTTGGTCAAAAGAAAAAATAAAGGAATGCCATTGTGGTCCATTCATACGTACAGTCAGTAGAGAAAAGTTGAAATGCGCCTAATTTTTTTTAAAGTGCATAGTACTTTTTCATGATGCAATCTTTTCTCCAAGCTGAAAGGATTGAATTCATTAAGATGATCGCAGCACAGACAATGAAGAGACGTGCCTTCAGGAAGCTAGACTTTTTGAGTTTATAGCTATATACTTTCACGTTATGGTGTTTCCGTATGACTGTCTGTGTGCCTAGTCTAACCACCGTTAAATGCCTTCGGGAAGGTCACTCCTAACTTGGAAAGCCAGAATTGGAGCTATTTCACCAAACTACCTATCATTCGTATATTTACATTACAGACATCAATTTTTCACTCTTGCTTGTGACGTCATCAATTGTCGAAATATTCTCGGACGCGTCCGGTAAGTATTTTTTTAAACGCTGAGTAAAATTTTCAGGTTCAGGGAGGTTTACTAAGTTCAAAATCATTAAGCTATAATTGTCCCTAAATTTTGCACTGTTTCACTTTTTTTGATGTCATCATCTGCCTGTCCTAGTATCGTCTACTCCAGACGGTGCTAGTAGTAAAGTGGTCATCAACCTTGATTCCTGTACGGGAGATCAAGGTTTCGATTCCCACTCACGGCAGCTCGCACTTGGCAAGTGAGCGAACCCTCGCCCGGGTCTACCCATGCCATATGAGGGGAATTGGGTAGTCCAGTCCAAGGTACACTAAAGCTCCAGCCAAACGATGAAAATATACCATCTGACGAATTTGCCTTTTGTTTTGTGCGGGCGGGCTGCGCTATTTTCACAAAACCCTGGCTTTCAGATTATTTTGTTAGTACTTTTATAACCAAAAATTGAAAAATTATACCTTGCCAAACTTCATCAGAAATTAATTTTGATTTTATTATATCTTCTTTTATCTCGTCCTTTCATTGTTATGTAAAAACTCTGTTCATAGCTAAAGAATCCTTGAACATAAGGCTTTAAAAGGAAATAAGTAGTTTCTTACAAACTTCAGATAAAACTCCAGAGGTATGTCTTCTTCTTTTTCCTTCACAACCAAACAACCTAACGTGCATCTACAATCCATGCTCCCCAAACAGTCCAACAAAAAAACAAGAAAATTAAAACCATGCTGGATATGGCAACTTGCTGCGCAAAGTGCTGCGCATGCGGTCTTTACTTGTTGCCATGGTTATGGCGGGGCATGGGGATGAGAGAATAAGATGGGAATACGGGAATAAGGGAATACGGGAATAAGGTAATACGGGAATAAAGGGAATATGGGAATATGGGGATAAGGGGGTAAGGGAATATGGGAATATGGGAATATGGGGAAGACGGGAATAAGGGAATATGGGAATATGGGGATATGGGAATATGGGGATATGGGAATATGGGGAAGACGGGAATAAGGGAATATGGGAATATGGGGATATGGGAATATGGGGATATGGGAATATGGGAATAAGGGAATATGGGAATAAAGGGAATAAGGGAATATGCAGAATATGGGGATATGGGAATATGGGAATATGGGAATAAGGGAATAAAGGGAATAAGGGAATATGGGAATAAAGGGGATAAAAGGGAATAATGGGAATATGGGAATATGGGAATATGGGGATAAGGGAATATGGGAATAAGGGAATACGGTAATAAAGGGAATATGGGAATATGGGGAATAAGGGAATATGGGGAATAAGGGAATAAAGGGAATAAGGGAATATGGGAATATGGGAATAAGGGAATATGGGGATATGGGGATAAAGGGAATATGGGGATATGAGGAATAAGGGAATATGGGATAAAGGGAATATGGGAAATGGGGAATAAGGGAATAAAGGGAATATGGCAATACGGGGATAAAGGGAATATGGGAAATGGGGAATAAGGGAATATGGGAATATGGGAATAAAGGGAATATGGGAATAAGGGGGATGAGGGAATACGGGAATATGGGAATATGGGAATATGGGAATATGGGGAATAAGGGAATAAGGGAATAAGGGGAATAAGGGAATATGGGGAATAAAGGGAATAAGGGAATATGGGAATAAGGGAATATGGGAATATGGGGATATGGGAATAAGGGAATATGGGGATATGGGAATATGGGAATGTGGGAATAAAGGGAATAAGGGAATATGGGAATAAAGGGAATAAGGGAATACGGGAATAAAGGGAATAAGGGAATATGGGAATATGGGGATAAAGGGAATAAGGGAATATGGGAATAAGGGAATATGGGGATAAAGGGAATATGGGGATATGGGGAATATGGGATAAAGGGAATATGGGAAATGGGGAATAAGGGAATAAAGGGAATATGGCAATACGGGGATAAAGGGAATATGGGAAATGGGGAATAAGGGAATATGGGAATATGGGAATATGGGGAATAAGGGAATAAGGGAATAAGGGGAATGTGGGGAATAAGGGAATAAGGGAATAAGGGGAATAAGGGGAATAAGGGAATATGGGAATAAAAAGGGAATAAGGGAATATGGGAATACGGGAATAAAGGGAATATGGGAATACGGGATAAAAGGGAATATGGGAATATGGGAATAAGGGAATATGGGAACAAGGGGAATAAGGGAATATGGGGAATAAGGGAATAAGGGAATAAGGGGAATAAGGGGAATAAGGGAATATGGGAATAAAGGGAATAAGGGAATATGGGAATACGGGAATAAAGGGAATATGGGAATACGGGAATACGGGAATAGAGGGAATATGGGAATATGGGAATAAGGGAATATGGGAATAAGGGAATATGGGAATAGATGAGGATATGGGGATAAGGGGAATAAGGGAATATGGGAATACGGGAATGAGGAAAATGATAGGAATATTGTATAAGAGTATTATCTCCTTAATGTAATAGGCGCGTTAGATGAAGAAGAAACCAGAAAATCGGTAATTTCGGAAATATCCAATCGGAATGCATCACGCCTCCGCCCATCGCGGCCCGCCATTTTTAGTAGTATTTTTAGTCCCCGCCCAAAAATCGAGGACGTTGTAAAACAGTCAAGAACACCTTCAAATTAGCCTATCATAGGCTGATTAGCCTATCATAGGCTGATTAGCCTATCATAGGCTATTTAGACTATTTTATATAAGCTATTTAGCCGAAAATCGATAAAAACCTCGATTTCTGACGAAATATAAATAGTCGCGTCTTCTTTAAGGAATATACATGGTTTCTCATTGTCAGAGAAATGTTCATGACAAATTTTGACTTTGGGTCAATTTTGGTTTAGGAAATATTCCACTTTTTGGTACTGCGCATGCGTGCGCATGCGCAGGGTAAGAAAATCGGGCTTTTTGAAACAAACATGTGTTTTTGTACACGGCACTTCATTATCAGAAAATTAGCCTATAATCGGTTAGTTAGCCGATGGATAATAAATTTATTCATATTTCTGTTTCCAAAATTGAATGTTATTTCACAGTTTAAGTGAAAAAGATTCATTTGGCTTTGTTGGGCAATGAAGTAATGGTGAAAAATAGACGATTGTTCAGTGCCAGATCTGAGATAATTGACGAACCAGATTTTAATCAACTTTACAAAATGCAGAGTACCACCACAACATTAACATGAGGAAAAGTTCTTCCATGTGTGGCGCCGCTTCATTGGGGACATATTCGGTCCTCATGTTGCCCATGGATCCCTGAAAAGACGTTGTTTGCAGTCGTTGCACCATGGAACAATGCTTTTTTAATTCTTCCCTGGACTTCTATAGGACTATCAAACTTATTGTGGATCATCAATATCAGACGAAAGCGAATCATCACCTGAAAATTTGACTTGCATGTACGTGTACCATCCAACATACAAATCAAATAGGTCGTGCGTCATCAACCACCAGTCAACGTTAATGGGGAGCGTGTATAAAGCTCTTCCATCGGACGGTTTGGTTTTGATAACTACAGATGAGCCAGAGGTGGATAAGGTATTCATGGAGATGAAATCAGTTGATATTTTGAAGAACAAAGTCTTTCCTGAACTAGTTGCTTACATTATGTAAGCATAGAAGAAGGAGAGAAGACTTACCCAGACTGGGAAAAACACGGATTTCATGCAATTTGCTTGTTTCCAAATGCAATAGCGCTTCGTCATGCAAACGTCATGATTATTACTTCTCTCATTTGACCGAAATTCAATCCCACAAACCTTTTCGTCTTAATTCAAAAGTCGTGAAAGTTATTACTTGTTCTTTGTAATTGAGTGTAATTTGCGTGCAAGCGTAATAAACGCAAAGGGTTATGGGATTGAATTTCAGGGGCCGGTGGAGAGGGAAAACACCTTGTCTGTTTGTCATTGGAATCTAAATAGCGTTTGGGTTGATAACTTTGCGAAGATTGCTCAAATCACAGCTTTTTTAAATGTTCATAAGTATGATATTTTTTGTGTTGGTGAATCCTTTCTCGATTCTTCTATCGAGACGGATGATCTAAGGCTAAAGATTGATAACTATGAACTCCTTAGATCAGACCACCCTTCATATTCTAAAATGGGTGGAGTGTGCCTATATCGCAGATTTGGTATCTCTGTTGAGGAAAGACCTGATCTGTCCTCTCTTGATGAGTGTCTTGTTTGCGAAAGTTAATTCTGGTACTAAAAAACTTTTTCTTTGTCTTCTCTATCGTTCCCAAAGTCAAGATGCGGATGAATTCGCAGACTTTAAGCATAAATGGGAGGAAACAATTATAAATATAAGCAATATTTCTTCTGCTGGCACGATTCTACTTGGTGATTTCAATGGGAGGAATTCGGAATGGTGGGCTGGAGATGCAACAAATTCCCAAGGTGAGGACATTAGCGATATTGCCTTACAGCATGGTTTATATCAACTTAGTGACGAGCCGACTCACCTTCGCCCGACTGTTCACCTACTTGCATAGATCTTATTTTTACATCTTCTCAGGCTCTTGTTTTTAACTCCGGGGTCTTGACTTCACTCCATGCCCGTTGCCACCACCAGATAACCTTTGTAAAACTTAATTTTCAGGTTAAATTCCCTCCAGCATACAAACGAAAAATTTGGGATTTTACTAGGGCTGATGAGAGGGGAATCATGCTTGCTCTAAATGCCATTGAGTGGGATACTTCTTTTCGAGGTCTAAATGTGGATGAGCGTGTTGCCCTGCTTTCTGAATATATATTAAACATTTTTTCTAATTTGTTCCCAATAAAATAATTACAATCAGGGATAAGGATGCGTTGTGGATTACTCCTGAGCTTAAACAAATGCTCTTCGACAAAGCTAAATTTTATCGCCGGTGGAAAAAGCGGGGGGATCTCTTGGATGAACACGCACTCGATGACATCTCCAGAAGATCTAGACTGGCTATCAAAGAAGCCAAGGAAAACTATTTTACTCGTCTTGGCAATTCTCTTAACGATCCGAACATTGGAAGTAAGAAATACTGGTCTACCCTTAAACAATTTTTAGGCATGCGCAAAACACCAAAAATCCCACCCATACGTGATAACAGAGACATCCTCGTATCTGATGTTTCTGAGAAAGCCAGCATCCTTAATTCTTTTTTCGCCAAACAATGTTCTCTTATTGAAACTGGCAGTGTTCTGCCAGCTGAACAATTCCTTACCGACTTGAGGTTGGAAAACTTGGAATTAGATAAGATCGAGTCTTTAATAAAATCTTTAAACATAAACAAGGCTCATGGATGGGACGATATTTCTACACGTATGGTTAGAATTTGCGGTAAATCTTTAGTAAAACTTTTGTGCAATATTTTCAATCTTTCAATTCACTTAGGTATCTTCCCTTCCGAGTGGTAGAAAGGCAATGTTGTTCCTGTTTATAAAAAGGGGGACAAAAGCATTGCTAAAAACTACAGACCAGTGTCTCTTCTTCCAGTGTTTAGCAAATTATTTGAAAAGTACATTTATGATGTACTTTACAAGTATTTTGCAAGCAACAATCTTTTTACTTCGTGCTAGTCAGGTTTTCGGGAGGGTGATTCTTGTTTCTCTCAGTTGTTGTCCATAACGCATGACATCTTTACAGGGTTTGACACTGATCCACCTTCGGACACGAGGGGAGTGTTTCTTGATATCTCAAAGGCATTTGATCGAGTCTGGCATGAGGGTTTAATTTACAAACTCCAATCCTATGGGGTAACTGGTCCCTTACTTTCCCTTTTGAGAAATTTTCTATCAGGTAGGTATCAGAGGGTTGTTTTGAATGGGAAAACCTCTGAGTGGAAACAAATCAAGGCAGGAGTTCCTCAAGGCTCAATTCTTGGTCCTTTGTTTTTTCTAATCTACATCAACGACCTTCTCAACAATCTCGAGACCAAGGCTAAAATCTTCGCTGATGACACGTTTTTATTTTCATTAGTGGTTGACCAACTTTTGAGCAGTGAGGAATTAAACAGAGATCTTGCAAGAATAAATGAGTGGGCTCGTCAATGGAAGATGTCTTTTAATCCTGATCCCACAAAACAGGCTGTGGAAGTTTACTTTTCCAAAAGGCTCCTACCAGCTAATGCTCCTGTTTTATCTTTCAATAATACTGACATAAGAACTACTGAATGTCAGAAGCATCTAGTTCTTATCTTGGATTCCTAACTCTCATTCAGTCACCATTTAGACGAAAAAATAAAAAAGGCCAACAAAGGTATTGGCCTCATTAACAGACTTCGCAAACATATACCAAGAAAATCTCTGCTTACTTTATACAAATCTTACATTAGACCACATTTAGACTATGGGGATATTATAAACGACCATCCTGGAAATTCGACTTTTGTTCGTAAGCTTGAATCCATCCAATATAATGCCTGTCTTGCTATAACAGGTTGCTTTCGTGGAATGTCTCAAGAAAAACTTTATTCTGAACTTGGTCTCGAGAGTCTTGCTGATCGTCGATTTAGTAGGAGAATGATCTTTTTCTACAAAATTTTAAACAATTTAGCCACCTCTTATTTACGTAACTACTTACCAGCAAGACTTACGGCACCGGGTAATCTAAGAACAAGAAATCCTATTTATCAACTTAATATTCGAACTGAGCGTTCCCGGAATTCTTTTTATCCATACTGCATAACACAGTGGAATATTCTGGCTGGTCGTATAAGAGATATGCCTTCAGTATCTACCTTTAAAAAAGCAATCCTCGAGTTTCTAAGGCCCAAACTTTCTCCTGTTTTTGGAGCTCGTGACAACCAGGGTGTGATCCTTCTCAATCGTCTTCGAGTAGGATTTAGTCATCTCAATGAACATAAATTTAGACACGGTTTTCGTGACACCTTAGATCCATTTTGTGCGTGTAGAACAAATTCCATCGAAAACTCTCAACACTTTCTTTTGCACTGCTCTATTTACTCTCAGGCAAGACATCTTTTGTTCAACAAACTTCTGAACCAAGACATAAATATTTATCCACTAAACCCTCCTAAGCTCTTCAACCTTTTGTTGTACGGTGATCCAGAATTACCTTTCAACATAAATAACAAAATAATTAATCTTGTCATTGAATTTATTCTCGACTATGAAAGGTTTAGTGGTGCCTTATTTTAGTTTAATGATCTTCTTACACAGCTCTATAATATTTTTTAATATTTGTGTTTATCCTTTTAGTGATGGTTTTCCCTTTTAGTTTTTTATCTTATTCAATAGCTTAGTACCCTTGGCGATATCACTTAGTGCCTTGCAGGGGGATGAGCTATTTATTTTTTCTGTGTTTGTTTTTGTAAGTAGTATATGTTCTTAAGTGTAATGTAGCTTCTCAAATCATATAAAAAAAAAGATGTTTTCTTCGTGATTGCGTGATTAGAGGTCAAAGCGTGATCGTGCTTTGAAAGATTTTGAGCCGTGATACGTGATTCTGACTTTTTCAAAGAGATGCGTGATTATCCAGGTGATATCGTGAACAGAGTTACCGCTGGGAGAGCCTCATATATTGACTTAACATTTGGCACAAATCTTTCACAATCAAAAGATACTCTATAGATAATACCCGTCATAATGTAAGTTTTGTTCATTTATTTGCAATAACACTTATCACGGCGATCTTTGATTGGATTAATCGGATTCAAATTTCCTTGTTTTAGCCAATTTTTAGGATAATAACTGAGAAGAAATGCTATCTTTTTCTTTTATCCTTTAGAGGACAAATATAAGTACATTATGTGAAAATTTTAAGTCTCTAGCACTTTCCTAACCGGAATTATCTTGAGGGCGGGATAGAGGGATCTCTCGAAAACGAAAGTGCCCAATAACTGGTGAACAGTTTGATGTATCAAAAACCTTTTTTCCTACTTTTACATTGCTATAAGGAGACTTTATATACCAAATTTCATCTCCTTATGAGCACTACTTAAGGAAATACAAGGGATATTAGCCAAAATCACTATGTGTAAATCTATAAACATTCAAACTACATGGAGGTTTGTGAGTTTGATAGACGCGAGAAATATAAATATCATATATAAATATCAAGATTTTTATATCATCGAAGGTCTATTTTTAAAAATATATATTGTTCCTAAGGTCGTGTGAAACCTACCCGATTAAACTTTCGCTAATTCGAAATTCTTATCATTGGAATTATTTCTACAATTCAAACTAATTCTATCGGTTCCCGTCAAAGGAAACCCTTGAAAAACACTCTTCATTTCTCGAATCTCTCCGGTGTTTCGGACATACATGACTTGCCACTGGAATTCGGATAAGCGAGAGTTAGTTCTAGTTTAGACGGCCCACTTTTCGCCCTGCCTATTCTAGTTGTGAATTAAAGTGGTCTGATAGTTGGCTGTCTAAAGTTAATGCATTGCCCTCTTTTGACGTCTTCCAAGAAAAGGTTTACTAACTTTGCATCCACTTTTCGTCTACGCAAACAACTAAAATAGACAGGACAGAAAGTTGGCCGTCTAAACTAGAGCTTGATTGTTCACAAATTTACATAACAGTTGTGACAGTACTACAAGTCGATTTTAACGTACTGTCTTCCGTAGCACGTAACGGAGTCTTACGTAAACACAAAAACACTTTCCGTTTATGAACCAATAACGTAAAAGGGGTCAGTATGGATTTCAAGTAAACAATGATAAGAGTATAATGGCGCATATCCGAATAGTCATACCACGTGTCATCAAATCCGATAACGTGGAACATTTCAACCAATGAGAGCGGTAACCAGCAAATCAAAAAAGTGAGAACTTCAAAACGTAACAAGGAAATATCTTTAGTGCTGAATAAGGCTTCGACTTGACGCTTACAGCGTTCCTTATCCATCTCATATTGAGTATTCAAGTCGAGTTTTTGTTTACGTTTATTGTTGGTATCACATACGTAATGATTTTCGATAATAACATTGTTTTTGGATTTACTTTTTGGACCAGAATCAATGACAATAGGTTCTTTAGCTTTCTTTTTGATACCTTTCCCAGCTGAACGACCAAAAGTCGCAAAAATGTTCCAAGTATTTTTCTTCTTAGACGTTCGCGTATTGTTATAGCTACGTAAGGTTTCTATATATGTTTGCATAGACATCCCGTGTACGTGAAGGATACGTAAGATAGCGCAATGGCATCCCGTAAGGACGAAGACTGACGGGAACAAAATTATCGGTACGAATAACTCCTCATATTTTCCGTGACCATTTTTGGAAAGGTAAAACTCAAAAATACATTTATGGGTGCCTGCTAAAAGTAAGGCAGCTACCCATACCGTGGCGTTGATGTTGATGACTATGGCTCGGTTTACACGATACCGAAAATATGTTTTTGTTAAAGCCATTATTCGTATAAGAGTCACAATAAACAATACCAGCGATGAGACAATCAGAGATATGCGTAAGATCATTGCTTCCAAGATCTCCATAGATCTTACAATATCCTGGTTTTTGTTAACTGGATTATCGGAATTATTGACAACCGGATTTTCAGGATTATCGAGAACCCGATTTAGGATTGTATTGATAATGAGAACAAAGCCTACGGCAATATCACAAAAACATAAATTCCAAAAGAAGATTAGCAATAATCGGATTAAATGATCCCGGTCTTTCCGTTTCCGATGTAACCCGATCATAGCTAATGCATTGAATAAGAATATAAACCCGATAATTATCGGAATTAGATATTTAAAACGGTAGCTTGAAATTTCTTCCATCTCTTTCAAGAGGGTCTCAGCAGTTACAGTTACTGAACAGCCATTTAATGTACTTCACAATTCTTCATGCGGGCTATTTTCCTGTCAATTTTTTTTTTTCGAATTCTTACAAATTTTTTCAATCTTCATATGATTCTCAACTAACCAAAATTACAATTTGATAGAGTTTAGAGGTTCTCTATGATCTATTTTCTTCCTTTTGTTTTATCAAATCTGAAAGAAGAACATTATATTAAAATGTGAGAGAGAATATGAAATTATTTTAAAACCACATTTAGTTTACAATAACTGTTTTGTAAAATATCTCCTGAAAAAAAGATTACCTAAATAATAAAGATGGTTTTGAATTTCATTGGAGTCTATGATATGATAATGCTGCCCTTTCGGAAACACTGAAACCCGCCCCTGACATTTGTTAGTTTCTGTTTTTACGAAATCTTCGCCTTTTGAAGAATGAAGAGAGTCTGGAACTATTTGAAAAATCTTCATTTTTGGCCTGCAAAATCGAGGATGACATAAGCACCGACTTACGAATGAAATATTAACCACATCAACGCCACAGAAATCTTAGGGTTCATAAACTTGCTAAAACTCTTTAGCTTTTGTTACCCTATCTCATACCCAGAGATATTTATACCACTTTAAGTGAACAAAGGAACTGGGTTCGAGTTCGTTTGCTACCTTTGTCCCGTACAACCACCCTGGAGGAAAATTAATCCAAAATCTTTCATCCAAAAACAATGAAAATTGATCACATTTCGATCCCCGGGTGATTTAAACCCTGCAAGAAGTTTCTTAATTCTCCAAAACCCAGACTGGAAAATAAAGGAAAAATGATAGCGGGATAACCCCGTTTTTTATGAGAACATTCAAAAAGCCTTGTTCTAAACCTTTTGAGTTTTAAGCTTTAAAATGTTCTTAAAGTGTTCTTACTTTCACCATTTTGTTAATTTTTTACCTATTTTCCTAAGAAATCGGGTGTTTTAGGGTCTGCATAGACTATGCTATAGTCTAAGACAAATTCGAAAATAAAGAAAAACCTCAAACACGCAAATTAGCAGTCGGGCGGAACTTTGTCCGCAAGGGCGAAAAATAGTCGGAGGTGCTCAAGCCTTATGTTCTTATATAGTTTGTTCTTATAAAAAACGTGTACCTTGTTACAGGTTCCCGTACAGAAAGAAAAAATAAAATGGACTCGTCAATTTGAAACTGCCAGTCCCCACCAAGCAAAAATGCAAAATACTTTAACAAAAGTCGACAGTAGAAATATCTTTATCACTAACTGCTCCATCTCTTTCTTCAATTAACTTCCAAATGAAGATAAAGCAAACGAGACATAAAAGCCTTACGTAACGAACCTTCAATATTCTATATCGAAAAACAAAATGACTCAACGAATAAAGATTTCAACATTTTCAATTCCTATCAACAATGATATGGCATCAAAGCCGCAAGTTTTTAATCATTTTAATTTCTTGTAATTGTTTCTCTATTAAAATGAAAACAAAACAATTAACTTTAAGAATAATTTTACTTTGTAAGAACTTGTTTATAATGTAATCTTTCCCTCGGGCATGACTTCAGAATTTCGTGCAAACAAAAAACTATGATTTTTCTCACTAAAGATGCAGTGCAAATGCTTTCGAGTGGGTTAAACCATATTATGGGTTTTAAACCATCCAGAACGGCAGCGCGTGGTTTTTACACAAACGCCGGATTGAAAGTAAAATCTATCGCTATATTTCAAAAAATTAATGCAGTCTTCAAAGACAAAGGAGTCACTAGATACAATCCGTCGTCATGATTGCGACGCGTTCTAGGCGCGTTCTGGGTGGGAAATGAGTGGCTTCACTTTTTCTTGACTGGGAAAGGTTAGAGATTCTACTCTAGTCTTTCGGGCTTTAAACGCAATGGGTTTTCCCCTCAAAAAATTTAAATCTTATTGGTCAGCAGGTGTATCACGTGACATACTGACTCGCCAGCAGGCTCTTTTGATGAGTTAGAACCAAATGAGATGTAGCAACAAATTTTCAAACTTTTACCAGATTAGCGAAACAAAGTCTGAAGAATTTGTCCCATACTCTGGCGAAAAACTGTTTCTTTCACGTAGCTGTTTTTTTTTCTCTTCAAAATCTGATGGCAATTTCGCTTCCAATCTAGCGTTTGTGTAAAAATCACACAGATCATGAGTGACACTGAAATCCACTGCTTCTGGTCTTTTTCTGTTTTTTTTACCCTTCATAGGACTTTTGGACCTCTCCACCAAGGAGAGATCCATTAAAATATTTTCTCTCTGCAAAAATTTGAGCAAATAAGATTTTCCAATCAAGTTCGAATAAGCAAGAGTCAACTCTCTCATTTTCATGAAACTTTTAAAATTTTCCACCCAATACGTCGTCACTTAAACAATAGAAAAAGTGACGTATTGGGTGGAACAAACACAGAACAGTTGCATAATTTCGTGTCATTAAGTCGTTGCAGTGGTGCATATCATGAATATAAAATTGACGAATGTAAAATTCACTTTAACAAACCCAAGGAGATAAATTAAATTTCTTTGTTCTTATAGAAAAGCTTAAGAAATTATTTCATCATAACAAATTAGAAGCAATTTTTTGTAATTCATGACGGATATTCTAAACGGTTCGGTTTGTGACAAGTTCTTTTTGAGAAGACAAAAGAAATGGATTGACATCTAAAACAAACAGGTTATAAAAATCAGTAAAAGACGCTCTGATTGGTTTAAAAATTCAAACAATTCATTTCTATTGGCTGATCCATTTTTTAATGATTGCGTCATTAATTTTGAGTTTGAAATTTGTGGTCAGTAAAGTTTTGATTAATGATTTGAGAAAAAAATTGATATACTTCCTGTAAAAAATTAACCAAGCATTATAGTTTCTCTCCCCTCTACTTATTCTGTCTGACATAAAAAGAGATTTTCAGACAACTCGACTGTAGGTTAATAAAGCAGATTATAATGTGTAAAAGCTCCCGCCGAAAAACTTGAAGAATGGAGTATTTGACATGTACTTATGTAACCTTTAAAGTCTACAAAATAGACTTACACTGTTTTTTAAAAGAACCAGTATAATTTTGCTTAGGCTATCGGCTGTTCTTATTTTGTTTGTCTCTTTGAGCCTCAGATTATTCTTATCCTGTTCTTTTTCATAGAATGTAATTGAGGTATTTTAGGCATTTAGTTAGTTATTCCAATTTTTACTACTTTGACCCCTGAATTGCTTGAAATTGGGTAATTTCAGGCTCAGCATTGTTCTTAAATTGTTCTTAGTTTTTGGAGGTTTTGAGCCTCATTGTTCTTATAAGATTGTTCTTATAAAAAAAGTGCTACTGTCAAGAAGCCAATCAAATTTAGGCATCTTCCAACGAAAATATTAGCTGGACACTCTCAGATGTTTTCACATTTTTTGTGATATAAGGAATACACGTTTATAAGGAACTCGAGGCTGAAAATGGTCCAAAAAATACGGAATTGTTAAGGAACTGCTCAGGCTGAGAATAAGAAAACAGGTTTTAAGGAATCCAATTTTTGCGAATCCAAACTCAGCAGCTATGTAAATAAGGAACTCGATAAGGAACTTTGAGGCTGAAATTCTCTGTAAAAATAAGGAACTCCAGGCTCAGAGCAAAGTTAAGGTTCCTTATTAAAAAAAACGTGTACTAGCTAGACTTTCAACCAAAAAATAAGAGTTTAAAATCAAACCTTTCCGCAAAGCAGGAACAGAGTTATACTAACATCAACATTTATACATAATGCGAATTTCAAAGTGTTTTACTATCTAGGATGAAAATAATTCCTTCTTCTATTCTGCCCCGAAATAAATGAGTGCAAATTTCTCCCAAATCGTGTGTTTGTCAAAATATTGTGCTTAAATTAAAGGAAACACGAGTCTCATAAATGAAAAAAGGAAGACAAATTAATTAACTCCTGATAGAAAAAACTTCTAACCCGGTCAGTACCTTGAACAAAACGTCCAAAAAATGTTAGTTCAATTCATGATATGCACCACTGCAATGACTTCACGAAATTGTGCAATTTTTTTGTTTTTGTTCCACCCAATACGTCAATTTTTTTGATTGTTTAAGTGTTAATTTCAAAAAATCTCAGAAGACTTTCCAGTGGTGTATATTAAGCAGTTATTGGACAAAGAGACTGCGTCCAAATAAATGGTTTATTATCCGTTCATCGCTAAAATATTTCACGTTTTCAAGCATAATTCCAATTTATAAGCTCGTAAATTTGATTTCTTGGTAGTTGTTTATTCAAAAGTCTTATTTTTATTTTGTGACGTGACGTAACGTCAAAAAGAAGATGCTCAATTGTCATTGAACTCGTTGTGTGACGTCAATTTTTGAAATATGTAGCCTCCATGGAAGCTATATATTCGAAAATATTGGACAGCAAAGAAGCCAATCAAATGTCGCTATTTACGCGCGTCGGATAATAATCGAAAATATCGGACAGCAAAGAACCCAATCAAAGCGAGATTATGTATCTGGAATTCTCTACGGCTACGGCTAAAGTGGCGAGGGAAATGGCGAGTAAGGCAAGTAATGGCGGGTGAAAGCAAGTTCGATATTTGACGCACGGCATTATGTCGACTTTGCTTATACGGTGTTTTGGTGTTTTTCCCGTACAGAGCAAAGTAGACAACAACGTGTCGCCTTTATTGACGACCCGTACAGGTAGCCCCGCAACCGTAGCCGTAGAATGTCTCCGATACATAATCTCGCTCAAATGTCGCTATTTACGCGCGTCGGATATTAACATGAATTATCGGATCAAATCGAATTCAAACAATGTCAATCAAATAAAAAACTACCGCTAGCACCGGGCGCTGGACTAATAACTTTCATTGTCTCGTTTCATTGGTGATCTTTGAATCTTTAAATGCACATCTATCAAATGGTAAAAAAAGTATATTTATAGGGTTTTCAAGTTTTTTTTGTTGAAATCAGCACTTTGTATGATGTCGGCACCTCGTGCAAAGATGCTATCAATGTTGATAAAAATTCGCGTGTTTTTTCATGCTGTTATAAATATTCGTGTTTTTTTCGCCGGTAGAAAAATATTACGTCACGAATATTATGAATATTATGATTTCCGAGGTTTCAAGTGGACGGTTATTCCAGCGGGAAATCACAACGGGACGATTTTTCATCTACAGAAACGTTAGACTATGCTTAAGTCTAAGATAACTCACTATCTAAGAAATAAGCCCAAAGCCGAAGAAAATTCGCAAACAAGCTTTTTTGCCGAAAAGAGTTTACAGCCGGTAGAGTTTGCCAGTCTTCAAAACTTTCCCGCCAATTTTTCCATATACCGCCATAACGCCATCCGCCATATTTTCCCGCCTTTACTATCACTATAATGGAGGATAACATCGTCCAGAAACGTTTGCAACATTGTTTTTGGCTCACCAAACCAAAATGGGACATAACGTTGTTTCAACATCCATCTAACGTTATATGGACGTTGTGAACGTTAGATAAACGTTAAAAGAACGTTGTGTTCCAGCTGGGAAATAACGGACTGCGAATCGCATGAATAAAATGTTGTACTTTTAACAAAATATTTTGGCATTTAAGATCCCTCCACAAAGGCATGTGCATATCGCTACTAAACAGATGAAAAATATCTTCGAGCACGTGGTGCATCATGCATCAAAAAACCTTATCATTGATTGAAATTAATTGTTTTACTGTCCGAAATGTGTACGTCAGTACTTTTAAATACATTGCCCTTGAAAGAAAAAAAAACATGTTTCATAGCAATGGCTTATTGAAAAGATAATTCGATGTTGGTTAATTAAAAAAGGCTTTTATATTTTTTTCACACTTCGAATCCAAACATGAAAATATGAAGAAAAAAGGGGGCGTACGGGGTTTGCGATTTCCGAAATACCGAATAATTTTACCAAAATTTCCGAAATTCTGTAAAAAACACTTGCAATTCCGATACCGATTTTTCTGGGCCTTTTTCCTTGTTTTGACTAATTTTCCATCAAATTTGATTTTTCATGTATGAATTCCGAAAAAGGGGGATAAAAACTTCATAATACCGAAATTTCAAAGCAAAAATTCATGGATTTCTGATACCGAAACAATTTCAGAATTCCGAAATACCGAAGAAATTCTGCCCGATTTCCGAAATTCTAAAGAAAAAACGGTCGATTTCCACAATTCCGAAATTTATATATAATATCCTTTCTGAAACTTTGAGTTTCCCCCTGATTTCAAATATATTCTTTGATATCTATTTTACTTTTGATCAAAAGTTATATCTCTCCAAGCCCCCCCCCTCCCCAGCGGTTTATGTGAAATGTCCGCAAAGAATCGGTAAAGTTCGGTAAAAGATACACCATCTACTACAAAAAAATTTTCAAAATGTTTTTTCTTCGCCGAAACTAAGCTCTTCAAAGTTGAAATACTCTTCCCACTCTTCCTCGCAAAAGTCTTTATTTTCGTCTTCATCAAATTTTTTCAATGCAATTTTTAAATTTTCAGATTCAGGAATAGTTTGTCTAACAGAAAATGTATAACATGCCATAGTTTTGTTGGTTACATCAGTCAGAAAACACATATTAAACACGGCAATTATGAAAAATTCACTATGGTCAGAGCCCTTAAGCTTGCAATGTGCTCAGTCTTTCCAAACCACTCTCCTGCGGAAATCTCTACTTTTTATATAAACTCTTTACAAGCACTTTTCCCGCGTTCCTGTGCCCAAGGAAAGACAGACGCTTGCCTACTACTTGAATGTGTGAATTTGGAATGGAAGGATTTTTGCGTGATTGCGTGAGTTGAAGGTCCGCTGGGGTGGGGCTCTTCCAAAGTAAATAAAAATAGATTCAAACAGACAGATTAAACCGAAGTCATTATTTTTCATCATTCTGAAATTATAATCACGAAATTATATTATATATAGGCACTGAACGGTGGAGAGCGATCGATATATCGCCTGTCTAATGTTTAAGACATCAAACAATGTGCAGGTTATTTTTACAAGTAGACTTGAGTCCACTTTTGACTGAACTTTGCTTTCTGATGATTTTGATGAAGCTGAGTCCAGTGAAGTAGACTAATTTCGCCATTTTCCATTTTTTCACTTTCGTTCTCAACAATTATAATATATAACATATTCTAAAACCCCGTCAGAGTTTATGAAACTATAATAAAACATGAAAATACCTAAAAAATTTGAAAACAATTGGTCTCATGGTCATTGATTTCTGTTATTTTTTCTTCAAAAAGCGACTGAATCTAGTGGCATGTATTTGCTACCACCTCAAGCAAAGCCAAAAAATGCCAAATTATACCGGGCCACTTATCAGCGCCATCCAGTCGATCAAAAAGCTATAAGTGGCCCCCGGGCTAGTTTGCAAGGGACTACAACTGTTACAACTGTGTCGTTTTTTTTAAGAAACGGTGCTTTGTCTATTCAAGTTCATTTTAAAAGAAACGACTCTTTGTCGTTTGGGGAATATTGAAGATTCCTCTCTAGCCCCTTCATGGCTTTAACCTCAAATGGTTCAAGCAGGACTGTTCCGTTTCGCTCCGGTATTATTTTCATTACGGATGGAGTGTGTTCATATTAGTTTCGGAACACTGTATCACAGACCCACTGGGACTCCACATCACTGTAAAATTTGGCCAAAAATTTCGTCTCCAGTAAAAAAAATACCCTGGAATTCTAGCCCAACTGGGAAATTGCCTTTGATTTCACCCCCATTCAAAATTCAATGTCTAAAAATTGCACTCCAAAACCATCCCAGACCCACTTTTATTTAACAGGTTTCAATAAAGCGAGATTGCCAACAAATTTTTGAACTCGGATTTCTAAACAAAACCTCAATTACCAAACATCAAACCATTCCAAATTTTTCAGTTAGTATGAAAAACATTCATGACAATTTGTTTCTGATGTTGAACTTAAGTGTTAAGACTGCATAAGATTATTAGAAAGAATCATTTGTGTATTTGCGTGTAAGTGTAAAAAACCGAGAAAACTTTTTTTTAAATGGGTCACCCTTTGAGAAACCTCTTTAGAATTTTCCCTCGAAATCAAAAAAAAATTCCTAAAAATCGTGAATTTTTCGACCCCTAAAGGGTCTTTGGAAGGTGGGAAAACTGACCTTTATTGTCCGCAAATAGCCAGCACCCATTTTGCCTAAGTTATTCTAAGAAAGTTCGGTAAACTCCTAAAATGTCTTGGTTCGTCAAACAAACTGGAACTTACACTGTAAGTCACTGTAAGTAGTGAGTCTACGACCGCAGTCTTAGGCGACCCAAAGGCTCCTCTTTTGATAGCTATTTACTCATAGATAGGAGAGAGCGCCACTCTTTGTCCCTTAATTACTCCAATTACTCTTGATCCTTCTTTTAATTGCTGAGCATCAAGCAGAGAGGCGTCTAGTATCATTTTGAGAATCTTTGGTATGACCCGGCTGGGGGTTGAACCCACAACCTTGCGATAACCGTAGCCGGATGCTCTGCCACTGCACCACAGTTCGCTCTACTGTGAACCATCGAATGTGTTCCACCGCCTAAGGATAGTTGGACAAATAGCTCAATAACTCATCTTATATCGGTTAAATGGTTAACCGGTTAAATAGTAGTCTTTTTCTTTATTCCTAGAGAATTAATGAATCTAAAGTCTGTCCAAATATAATTGGCAGTGGAAACAAGAATGCCTGTAACTTTTGATATTCAAATATAATTATGGAATTTCTTTTTGCTGGTTTTGGTTGAAAAATTCGCGATTTTTAGCGGTTAAATTTGCGATTGCCAAAATTGAGCTTTTTTTCTACTTATGCTATAACGTTCATTTTTACACCAGTGGTAGTTCAACCTTAGGTTAAGAAGTTTGTAATATTTCAAGGCAATCAGAAAAGTCCTTCGGAAGATATGGGACCCGAAATACCCCTTGGTAGCACTTTTCTGTGAAATATCAAATCTCCAACTTATTACTAAATCCCTTAATTCCATGGTTTCATAGTTGGCGGAGGAGCGGAATCGGCCCTTTTTTCGGACGGAGTGGTAGCCTATACTAGACGTCACCCGCGTTTTTTCTACGCAATTAACGGGATAAAAAATCTCGGTTTTTAGTGAGGCACTCGCTAACGGAGTGGCGGAATTTGGCGAAAATTTAGACGGAATTACGGAAATTGGGGTCTCTGACGGAGACGGAAAATTAGACAATTTTAGTACGGAAAAACGGAATTTAGCAAAAAATTTTGCGGAATTTCGGAATTGGTAAAAGATATTCAAAATCTGCGGAATTTTCGACAAAAATATTGAATTTCAAAGGAATTTTCGGTGACGGAATTTTGGTTCAATTTAAGACGGTTTGACGGAAATTGGAGAAAAATTGGTGGAATTGCGGAATCGGGTACCCCCTCCCTTAATGTCAAAGCCTACTCGGACTTTGCCTTTCACCATACACCGAGCGCGTTGAATTTGGGTTTTGGGATGCGCTTTTCACACCATCTTTAAGCCCGGTCTCCACTTGTCGAGCGAATCGCGCAAAAACTTATCTTGGTTGAAATTGCTTGTAGAAAAGATTACGTCATTGAAAAAAGTTCGTGCGATTCGCTGAAAAAGTAGACGAAAGCTCAACTTTTCAGCGAACTTTTGAAAAGTAACGTCATTTTCAACCAATCGAATGGCTTCATTTTTCTTTAAGCGAATGGTGGTTTAGTATTACGTCATTTTGTTGAAAAAAAGTCACGCAATGCCAAAAAGTCAAGATGGAGATGTTATTTGCAGAGTCTGGCGGTATTGAAACTGAATACTAAAGTCTATTCACGATAAGTGTGCACTCTTTTTTCTTTTACCTATAAGTTTTGAAGGAATTCTTCAATCTTTATAAATTTGCTATCGTTGGAAAGATATCAGTGAAAACAATTTGAAATAAATAAATCTTTGAAATAATTCTAAAAACAAAGATGAAAATGAAGAAGAAAAAAATGAAGATCTTGTAGAGAAGGGCTATGACTTTCATTTTCACTGGAGAGATTCTTTGATCTTAGGAGGTCATCAGTGTGAAGAAATTTTACTAAAATATTCATTCAATATAAAGTTATGATACAAAGTTGATAAGTGATTGACCCCAAAAAACAGCAGAAAACAGCAGAAAACAGCGTTTTTAGAAGACGTCAATCAGCTTATAACTTTGTTTGATATCTTTTTACAAAATGATTATTTTTGAGAAGTTTTTTCACAGTGATAACGTTCGATGATCAAGGATTCACTTCAGTGAAAATCATAGTTATAGCACTTTTCTACGAGATCTTCATTTTTTTCTTCTTCATTTTCATATTCATTTTTAGAGTTTTTTAAAAGATTTTTTTATTTCAAATTTTTTTACTCACTGATATGATATCTTTCCAATGATACCAAATTTATAAAGATTGAAGAATTCCTTCAAAAGTTATAGGTAAAAGAAAAAAGAGTGCACACTTATCGTGAATAGACTTTAAAATATCGTATATAATGTTAATGGTTCACCCCACTTCAAAGGGAGAAAGCTTTACAAAGTACGACATGCTTGCACTCTGCTACAATGGATGATCACACACAGGAGTGGGGAGCCTACCGTTTTTCGGAATTGTAGAAATCAGTGCATTCTCCTGTGGGGGGGGAAACGTTTTTGCTAAACTTGATTTAAACGTGATTTTGAGCAACGTTTTTTAAACGTCTATAAAACGTTTTTTTGTGACGAAACTGTAGTGCCCAATATTTATATTTGAAATATATAAATATAACTTCATATAACATTTCTGAGACTTTACCTACCTGCTCTGAGATATAGCAGAGATATTCTATATATTTTTTTCTCTTTTACTTTATTGATTTCTCTTTAAGTTTAAAAAAATATATTTTAATAAAACGCCCACTCCCTGTTTGAATACCTCGTAAGATCGCCCACCCGTACGTAGAATATAAACTTGTAATAGAAACACCCACTCGCCGCCCCCATCGTCCGCCGAATAAACAATGGAATGACTTCTTTTCTGGACAGCTTTCGAACGTTCGAACGTTCGAACGTTCGAATTCGAAATCACTTGTAGTTCAAAACAAAAATCAAACAAAGTTGGATATTTCATGCACAAAGACTGGAAGAAGCTGGTTCTTTTACAAAAATAGATAATGTAAGTAGTTTATATACATTAAACTGAAAATGCTTTTGATATTTAAGTTAATTCTTAGAGGCTTTATCGGTGTAGCTTATTTCAGGTTTCAATTTCTGATGATATTTATTTTTGAGAGCAAACCTTGGAAAAATTACATAATCTTCGGTAAACTTTATGTTAAAACTTTTTATTTTAACTTCTTTTCCCTCAGATTCAAGCTGGAGTGTATTATTGGTTTCCTTATTGCGACTATCCTCAGCTGACTTTGTGTGGTCGCCAGCAGAAAGTACCGAAAATATGCTAGTAAAGGTAGGTGAAATGTAACAAAACTTTAATAATATCTTTCCAAAACTATGCTAATTTCTTGTTAATACCCCTGCATCACTGAGTGAGCTTGGTACTTCAAACTAATGAAATTTGTCTTGGAAACACCCCTGTCTCAACGACAATAATTTAGCAAAGTCCCTTATAGAATACATTTCGTGAAACATAAAGTTGGCCATGAAATGTAAGAAGTTTTTTCTTTATCCTTCTAGAGCATTCTTTTTCCCGTGGAAAGAAAAGATAGTTTTCAACGTCTCAACTGCAGCTAAAAAATCTTTAAACATCAAATTTACTATTCGTCTTTTATTTTTCAGGATCGCAAATGTGTGAAGGAGACCAAAGAAATCGCAATCAAGATATCGTTTTTTAACACTTCGAATAGCAATCATACTGGAAACGTTTGGAATGATTATCACAAAGATGTCAGAAAGGAAGGACGGAAGAGAGAAAGAACATTAAATTTTTGATTTCATTGCGTTTAATTTATACTGATTGTAGATTATCATACCCAGAAATTATATAGAAAAGAGCATTCAAAGAAAATTCAAATGTGTGTACGGTCTTTCTCATAATAGTGCAATGAATAGGAATTATTTTGGCAAAGAACGTCTTAGAGACGTGTTAAAACTAATCTAAAACAACTTTTAAAGACGTTTTTAAGTCGTCTCAGAAACGTACCATACCGAAATTAATAAAATTAGAACGTCTCGGAAACATCCTAGAGACGTCCATAATTAGTTCCAAAAAGACGTCTTTCAAGTGGCTAGAAGAAAACGTAGAAACAACGTTTTTTAAACGCCTTGCAAAAACGTAATCTATAAACGTTTGAAAAACGTTTTTTTGACGTTGTGAAAAAACGTTTTAAAGTGCGACAAATACAACCTGAAAAAAACGTTTTCCAAACGTTGTGAAAAACGTTTTTTAAACGTTTTTTAAACGTTTTTTTGCCGGCTGGGAACCACCAGCTGCAGCAGAGCAAACTTTGTAAAACAGTTTTAAATCAAATATATTTCATTAACAAGTTAAAAATGTTCTACACATTAGTTTCATGCTGCTTACAGCAACAATCATCAATCATCATGTAACGTTATATGGACGCTGTGAATGTTAGAAAAACGTTGAAACAACGTTGTGTGCCAGCTGGGATTAGAAGAGAATCGAAGTAACGAAAGTGCCAAATGATTTTCAAATTTTGAAATTTGAAATGAAGTAAAAATTTTCAAATTTCAAAATTTGAAAAATGAAAAATGGAAAATTTTTAGTATTGCTTAAAATTGGACAAAGCTCGTTGTAATAAAAGTGCCAATTAAAGGTTTAAATTTTAAAAATTATATTTGTCACACCTTTTTCATTTATCTGAAATTTAAGAAGCAAACTAATAGAATTATCTTTGAAAAAACATATTCGTGAAATTGAAGGGACAAAATATCCACCTGTTTTTTGCCTATTGTCTCAGATATCAGGCTATATTTTGCCTTATATGGTAAAGTTGATTACCTAAACGTTCTTAAGGTCAAATTATGATGTTACAGTGTGTGCAAATCACACTTCTGTATACTAGGAACAAAAAGTCTATTGACGGGTCACGTGACATTAATCAACCAATCAATTCTCTCAAAGATAGAATCACTCGAATTGCAGGGCTTTAGGTAATTATTGCACTTTTAGTGTACCTCCCGTTGACGTCAACACAGATTGCTAACCTTCTAATGGGCTATTCTAAAAAAAATTATACAGGGGTATTGACGAACTTTTTTCACTAGCCCCCCTGGAAATATTGAATAGCAAATTATCCCCTGGAAATTGGGATACAAACCCTCTGGAAAACTAAATTTTGTGAAAAAGGGCTGGAAAACAACTGATGTCAGTTTATGAGGGGAGAACCCCCTATAAACCTTGAATAACCCCCTTGGAAAAGCTGAAAAAGGAACAACTAGTGTATATGTATAAGAATTGCGAAGCGATCCAGGCAAGTCACTCGATTCGCAAGTTGCAAGCAAAATATCTATAGGGTCACACACTAGAAATTAGGCTTTCCCAGAAAAAATTTGAATATGTGGGGTGGAGGATATAACAATTTTCAGTGATTTACCCCCCGGACAAAGTGACTTTTGGCCCCCCCGGGCAACAGGTTTTACCCCCCGGACAAGCATCAGTTGACCCCCCGGACAACCCAAATTACCCCCAGACCAAAGACCAGACAGAGCAAATTTATCCCCCGGACAAGGCAAATTTTTATGATTTTTGGCTACCCCCCGGACAATATATCCTCCACCCCCCCATGTACGAACATTTTCTGGAAGAGCCCATTGCAAGTTAAAATAGATTCATAATCAATTCGTAAATATAAACCCCGCGAAACCCCGACAACTACTGCTCAGGTTCAGTAAGACCGAGCCTCTTTAGAGATGTACTCAAACACTTCAGGTGTACAAACTTACGACGTTTACTTCTACGGATTTGAGGAAAATTATATGATTTTTTTCATTAATCGTTGTAAAAAGTTCAATAATCATTTGTCCGCCCTCCTGAGCCTTGAGTATTTTTATTTCTTAGTTTTTGTTTTAGACTCGTTTTACTTCCGGTTTCGAACTCCTTGCGTTCAAAATCGAACTTTCGAATTTTTCTAATTTTAAATTTCGAACGTTGGAATAAAAATAACATTCGAAAACTTTTTGCGAAGCGAATATACATGAGCGAAGCAGTTTTGCTATCGTGTATATGTACCTTTAAATCTCACCTACGCTGGGGAGCGCAAATGAAAAATTACTATATATATCCAATCTTTCAAACGCAGAAATGATTGAGAAAGCCGTCCGCCCTTCCTTAGATCAAACCTAGAATCGCGGCGGAGAGACCTGGAATTACGGATGGTTAGATTCGTTTTTTTCAAAAAGTGTCGCCTCGTGCGTTTAGATATACCAATTCTTAAAAGCTACGGAGATAATACACATGGTTACCGGTACTAGATAAGCCTTGTTTTTATCTCCTTAAGGTTTAAATTAGGAAATCTAAAGAAGAGATCGGAAAATCAGCGCGGGCTGGAAGCGTTCAAAAAGCGTTCAAATGGCGCTCATTTTTCAAGAAGTCATTGCATTGACTCGAGCTTAGGGCTTTCGAACTTTTCCAAATTCGAATTCGAACTAAAAACAACAAACAAATATTTATTGTTGTTTTGAAAGAGAGATTGGTGTTTTGAAAAGAGATGGTGCTTGATGAAAAGAAACGAAGAAACCAGCTGAACTTGAGGAATGAGAAGAAAGAAGATCGAATTCTTATTCTTTCATCGACAGGCAAGGCTCAACAGAGTTGTTGCTTCATTGCAAGAAGAGGATCTAAGCTGAAGAAATGAACTGTATACATATGGTGGGAAAGCCATTCCTTTTGGTTTAGATTGAATCTTGGTAGTATGTTGAAGTGAGCATCACTGGACTTGTTGTATGTTTTGAATTGATGGGAACAAAAACATTTTGCGCTTTTGGATATGGCTAACCTGGAAGAATTTATTCCTCCCCTTATTCAGTGGAAGGAGAAATTTTGTTTGTCGTTGTTTTTGAATTTTGGCTTGACCGACCCTCGATGATGTGGGCTCTTTGGTTGTTTGTTTTTTATGAATACGCATCGATGGTCAGAGATATAGAACATTGACATGTGACTGTATTATAAAGGATTTTATTGTTGGTATAATGGTATGATTAATGGTACTGTAATGACTTGTAAAATGTCGAAATACAACGACAAAACATGACATTATGTTTATGAATGCATTTTAACTGTTTTAAATTCCTGTGCTACAGCCGAGAAAAAGTCACAGATTTTTTACTTTTATGTGAAGAATTTGCTCCTGTTTGTCAACAACTCGAGTAAGAGTATGGCGCGCCAAAAGGCTTTTTAATACCAACTTTTTTTTTTGGTACCAACTTTTTTTTTTATACCAACTTTTTTTTTTTTGGTACTAACGTTTTTTTTTTAAACCAACTTTTTTTTTTTTGGTACCAACTTTTTTTTTTGATACCAACTTTTTTTTTTTTGATGTGATACCAACTTTTTTTTTAAACCAACTTTTTTTTTTGATACCAACTTTTTTTTTTTTACCAACTTTTTTTTTGATATCAATGTTTTGTACAATCCCAGTCTATTTGGATTTTTGGCATTTAAGCAAATATCAATCTTTCAGCCTCTTTCGGCTCGTTTTTTTTGTGTGGCGTTCTGGTCTGTACGTTTCTTCAAGTTTGATCCGTAAATATCTTTTCCCAGCCTCTTTGTTTGATCCAGTTAAGAATTCTAGCTATGATGGTGCTGGTCACACTATGTTCAATATGATCAAATATCTTTTTATTAGGGATAGGATAGGGTTTTCGACTTTACAAAAATGATATAGTTAGTAGATTTTATTTCATTTTAAAAAAAAAAAAGAAAAGTTGTAACATTTTATTTTTACTTGTATATATTTTTTAGTAGATATACCGAGATTTTTGGTGATTAAAGAGACATAAAAAAAAAAAAAAAAACAATACCAAATTTTGCCTCGATGTTTAATTGTTCAAGTGTAGAAGGGCCCTTAAATTTAAATTTAAAGTAAAGACAGTATTTTCTGTAAATTAGAGGTAGGTCGGGATTAGAAAGGGGTGACGGTACGTAATCAAACTCTAATTGCATTGTATTGAACTAAACTAGAATAGGCATTGAAAATTGTTTAATCTCACGAAAGCAACTCTCAAAGCATCTGACAAGGAACTGAAGTGAAGAGAAGCCACAAAAACCACAACAACAAGATCACATTACATTCCAACCACAGGACAAACATATATAACAGGCAGGAGAACTAGGAAGAAAGGAGGAACCACGCTCGATTTGAAAGCAGCGAGCGTTGATTTTTACGCATACGCGCATTATTAAATAATAATATAATAATAATAATGTTTTACAGATTTCCAGGCCACCGTGCATGCACATGGGCCTCTATAAATCGCTCATACATTGGTTTGGTTTATTACAAGGTTACTAAACCGATCTTGTTTTACAAAATATCTTTTTTAAATATAATCCTCCTTGAGGACTTCCTCGCACTCTCCATTTGTAATCGCTCTGCGGCATTGCTCGATTTCTCTCGTTTGCTTTACTTCTCCATTCCTTTACTTGGTCTCTTTCCATTATTGTTAAATCGTCTGTGATGCTCATGTTGGCGTACTTGTCGTACTGCTTCAATTCCCTTAAGTTTCTCATAAATTTGTATTTTACATGCCCGCCATTAAATACAACTTTGATTGGTCGTGTACGATTTGATTCTTTACCAATACGGGAGACGTAAGTTGGCTCTGTGTTTATTTTAACGTCGTTTAGGAGTTCGTTTACGAAATCATTTTCATCTCTATTGCCATTCTCTTCCACTCCATGGATGATGATGTTAGCTTCCCTTGATTGCTTTCTCCGTTCTTCCATTTGTTCTTCGACCTTTTCGCTGCGAAGTATTTGTTTCATTCTGGATATATTTAAATCGTCATTGGTTTTCGTGATTTCGGCAAAACTTTTCTTTGAATTTGTTTTCGTTTTGTTATCTGTAGGTTTCGCATTCATTGTATCTTCGATTTTAGTGGTAAGTTTAGTTTCCAACGCTAAAAATTGAGCTTGAATTGTATCGGCAACATGGTTCCTTTCTTTAACGTATCCCTGACATCTAGCTTGTAATTCTTTAACCGCAACATTCAACTTCCTTTCATTCTCGTTTTTCACCTTGATAATATTTTCGCACGCTTCAATTTCTTTACGGCTATGTGTGCAGCTTTTGATTTTCTCTGATTGGTCCAAGATTTTTCGGTGTAGCTCTTGATCGATGGAACAGCAATTTATGCATTGGTATTTTCGATAGCCCTTTATTCAGGAACATTTGTATTTGGTAAGATGGTAGTCCTGTGCATGCATAATGCAGTGTTCGTTGACATTTATGACATTCTAATCTCATTTTGTCGTCATCTTTTATGCAATTTTGTTCTGTACATCGATTTGCAACATTTTCGATTTCATCTCTTGTTGAAATTCTGCTAGGCGATACCGTTTTTTGTTGAAATTTGGTCGTTTTTTTCATTTTTTTGTATTTTATTGCCCCATTAAAGCCCCATCTACATCACACAAAAGAAAATAGGAGTAAACGAGACAATAATGTTGATGTTATAAAACAAGGTTAGTATTACGTCGGTATTACGCCAGTACTACGTCGGTATTACGTCGATATAATGTCGGCATTATAAAAATAAATTGGCATTGTAAAAAAAGTTGCTATCAAAAATAAAAAAAGTTGGTATCAAAAAAAAAAAGTTGGTATAAAAAAAAAGTTGGTATCAAAAAAAAAAGTTGGTATTAAAAAAAAAAAGTTGGTATCAAAAAAAAAAGTTGGTATTAAAAAGCCTTTTGGCGCGCCATATAAGAGGGTAAAAGACTGCCAAGTACTTGCCTCCAGCAAACTTAAGATAAGAGTTTCCCAACTTTGAAAAAAATCACAGTCAGTAAAATTTTGAGGTTTTATTCGGTTAGTGTAAAACACAGGTCACAGGTCACAGGTCACGGGTCACAGGTCACAGGTCATACAAATTACAGACCGGAAAACTGTAACGCACTCGTAACATACAACCCATAACATACAACTCATAACAAAAGTTCCTGAAAATAATAGATGTAATGGAAATGTAATATCAAAATATGGTATTTAGAAGACTTAAACGACAAATCATCAACCCCAAAAATTGACAACAAATGACACTTAAATTATGTAAATAATGATGTTATCTCGAAGTATGAGGTTTTGTACACCAATTAACAATAAAATATCTATCATGCATAATAGGATGCCAACGCTGCAAGTGGATATAGATTGACAGGTTTTGAAAACAATAAATACTCCAAGAGAGCTGTTTTAGAGAGATGAAAATAGTGACGTCATTTTATCAAAAATACGAAGCAGGGGATAAAAATAATAAAACATTGACGCTATTTTCATCAATTCTTGTTATCATACCCAAGGTGATGCAGGAGATAAAATGAGATATGACATTAGTGATTGTGAAATAGCTATTTTCCTGTTAGGGGCTGTATAAGGCAAAGGTGAGATCGATATTCGAATATTTCTTTATTCTTTGTATATAACATTCGTAACATGCGTATAACATTGAAAGGATAACTTTTTTGCATGTGTGATATAGATGTAATATATAATACAAGTATCACAGGTCCGTGTTATACACGGCATAAAACGCGAAATCACGTGGTAAACACGTGGGATGATTTTTAGCTTTAAAATAGTTCTAGATCAATAAAATACCTTTGGAATTATATCATTGACATTAACAACTGTTTTTCAAACATTTTTTTTGTGTTTCACAGTAATCAACGCTGACCTGCCAACACTGACCTGTGACCTGTGACCCGTGACCTGTGACCTGTGACCTGCGTTTTACACTAACCGGGTTTTATTTAGTGGAATCGTTGAAGAATACTTGCTATATCTAAGTTTTTTTAATCTGGTTTTCTTTATTTTTATCTCAGGATTTTACAGCGCTAATAGTTTAGATATAATTTTAGAACTTTGTTAAATTTTTCAGAATTTACGATGCAAAATGATACAATATTCCTAATTAATATGGTTATTGAATTTTGAAACTACATAAGTCAACTTATTTCTATTAAACTCTAGTCTTGATATCCTCTGTATTTCACATCCCTGTCTCAATAAACCGAGTGATGTTTAAAGTTTGTTTGACTTTTTTTTGATTCTTTGGGCTCTTTGCAAAGAAGACCTTTTGAAGAGGCTAGAGAGGTACAGTATTTTCCCTCCCGGGACGAAATTTTGCCAAGTTTGCCAGCGGGTCATGACACAGGGGTGTTTATGTTAGGAAAAAAGCTTTCGATTGTTGTTTTTATTCGAACGTTCGAAATTTAAAATTAGAAAGATTCGAAAGTTCGATTTTGAACGCAAGGAGTTCGAAACCGGAAGTAAAACGAGTCTAAAACAAAAACTAAGAAATAAAAATACTCAAGGCTCAGGGCGGACAAATGATTATTGAACTTTTCACAACGATTAATGAAAAAAATCATATAATTTTCCTCAGATCCGTAGAAGTAAACGTCGTAAGTTTGTACACCTGAAGTGTTTGAGTACATCTCTAAAGAGGCTCGCTCTTCCTGAACCTGAGCAGTTGTCGGGGTTTCGCGGGGTTTACATTTACGAATTGATTATGAATCTATTTTAACTTGCAATAGGCTCTTCCAGAAAATGTTCGCACATGGGGGGTGGAGGATATATTGTCCGGTGGGGTAGCCAAAAATCATAAAAATTTGCCTTGTCCTGGGGGTAAATTTGCTCTGTCCGGGAGTAATTTGGGTTGTCCGGGGGGTCAACTGATGCTTGTCTGGGGGTAAAACCTGTTTTCCGGGGGGCCAAAAGTCACTTTGTCCGGGGGGGGGGGTAAATCACTGAAAATTGTTATATCCTCCACCCCACATACTCAAATTTTTTCTGGGAAAGCCTAATTTCTAGTGTGTGACCCTATTGATATTTTGCTTGCAACTTGCGAATTGAGTGACTTGCCTGAATCGCTTCGCAATTCTTATACATATACACTAGTTTCCTAACATAAACACCCCTGTGTCATAGACCCGCTGGAAAACTTGGCAAAAATTTCGTCCCGGGAGGGAAAATACCTCTCTAGCCTCTTCAAAAGGTCTTCCTTGCAAAGAGCCCAGAGAATCAAAAAAGTTAAACAAACTTTAAACATCACTCGGTTTATTGAGACGGGGATGTGAAATACAGAGGATTTCAAGACTAGAATTTGATAGAAATAAGTTGACTTATGTAGTTTCAAAATTCAATAACCATATTAATTAGGAATATTGTATCATTGCATCGTAAATTCTGAAAAATATAACAAAGTTCTAAAATTATATCTAAACTATTAGCGCTGTAAAATCCTGAGATAAAAAAAACTGAGATATAGAAAGTATTCTTCAACGATTCTACTAAGTAAAACCTCTAAATTTTACTGGCTGTGATTTTTTTCAAAGTTGGGAAACTCTTATCTTAAGTTTGCTGGAGTCAACACAAGTACTTGGCAGTCTTTTACCGCGCTGATTTTCCTATCTCTTCTTTAGATTTCCTAATTTAAACCTTAAGGAGATAAAAACAAGGCTTATCTAGTACCGGTTATAACGTGTATTATCTCCTTAGCTTTTAAGAATTGGTATATCTAAACGCACGAGGCGACACTTTTTGAAAAAAACGAATTTAACCATCCGAAATTCCAGGTCTCTCCGCCGCGATTCTAGGTTTGATCTAAGGAAGGGCGGACGGCTTTCTCAATCATTTCTGCGTTTGAAAGATTGGATATATATAGTAATTTTTCATTTGCGCTCCCCAGCGTAGGTGAGATTTAAAGGTACATATACACGATAGCAAAACTGCTTCGCTCATGTATATTCGCTTCGCAAAAATAAAAAACAAACTGTACCCTTATAATCATAAAGGTTGGTGAGTCCAGTCAGAACACAGATTTGATCTGTAGCGTCACGCTTCACCTTCACAAAAAATTTCATAATTGTCATTTTGCATTATCATAATATACTAATAATGTTAAAAAAAGGAAAAAACTTTCAAAACAGGACAAAGCAACTTCATATTCATAATTTCCAACAGATTGCAAGGAGGGAAAAAAATCTTATGGGAAACATTTTTGTAATCTGAAAGAATGACCTTTAAAGGGAAAAAAACGTATGTGGAAGAAAACTTCAAGTCGACAACAAAAGTTCCCATACTCTTGGGTACCTAATACCGTAAGTTGGTCTAATATCGACATGCCATAAAAAGGGTGTCGGAATTAGAGGAGGGATGTTGACATTAGACCAAGTTACGGTAGCCGGGGGGTGGGGCTGCAAATTAATTTTTCCAAAATTCTCCGACCCCCCCTCGCTTATTAAATTTTGAAATTTCTTCCAACCCCCCTGCACCCTACTTATTCCAAACCCCCCGACTAACCGAGAGTATTAGACAAACGTGGAAGAAAATTTCCAAATACAGCTTTCCACATTCAAAACACAATTATATACCGTGAGATGGGGTAACTTGCATCAGTGGAGGCTAACATGCATAGCCCTCAAATAAATGACCTGACTGGTCATTAAAACACAAAGTTAATCAAAACAAATTTGTAAGGTATGCGAACAAAAAGGAGAAAAGAGACTGTTTTAATCTAACGTTTCCAGTCCATCTAAAAAGAACGACAAATATCTATTAAAAAGCAACAAAAAAAGAACAACAAACCCTAACTAATCAAAGAACAACATATTTTGCCATTCACAACTCCGACCGAAAGTGACTGTACCACCCCTACAGATTCATTCATCATTTTTTGTAACAGGAATTAACTACATATGGTTTAAAAGAACGCAAAATTATGCATGCGAATAAGTCTCTATTTGGGTGAGCTGGAAAGATTATATGAACTAACTCATAAACAACAAAGGTTTTTCAAAGTTTTTATAGTTGACGACAAAAGGCATGTCAAAGAAGGTTCAAAAGTTCACGGCAAAAGTTAAGAAAATTTTCAAGTATGTTTGACAACAAAACTTTTCCACATTCAAAATGCACAAAGAACATTTCAAAGTAAGTTCTGCAGAAGCTGGGTTCTGGGTTCACCTCGATTCAGCCGGTTTACCAGATGAGTTCATCTCGGTTCCATCCCCCGGTTCACCTTTTTCTAATTTATGTTTTCACTTGCCAGTTAAGTCAATGTTGTATAAGAAGAAGAACTCAGTGAAATCCAATTATCAATCAGTCCATCTTGCTCCAAGGTTGAGTTAAAACTAACCTAAGTCAGTGAAAGTTATAAAATTGTCCTGTTTTCGCAATCAAGAAATTGAATCTCTCAACCATCAAAATGGAAACAAATTTAGATTCCCTAGTAATGCATTTTCAAAATGAGTTTCAATATTGAGGTTGGGAACTAGTTTTCTTGAAGTGTTTGATGCCTGATCATAGCAAAATGTTTTTAGTGAGACAATCAAATATTCAGATATGTTGATAATTGTTTTACTTTTCGTAGCTATTGTGCGAGATGGACAATTTGCAGAATCATACCGTGAGAAAGGGTAACTTTCCTGAGTTACCACAGTTAATGTCAAAATTATAAACAAAGTCACGAAAACTTTCGACAGAATATAATGCTTGAATAACAGAATTTTGGCCCAAATTTTTTGGCCCCTAGTGGAAAAAGTCTTGATTGTCCTGACATTTTGACGAACACGATGAGAGAAATATAGAAATAGTGGATATTTAGGACTGCTCTGTTTTAGTCGGACGTCAAATTTTTTATTTAAAAAGTGTCGGTGTTGATATTTCTTAATCAGATCAAATAGTTACAGACAGACAGGATGCTGGGAAATTTAACTCTTGTGTCAAGAAAAATTTCTCTCAAGTGAAAAGAAAACTATGACTGTAAAAGGTGGAGTGCAATTTCCTTCCCACTGCTAAAAGTGAGGAAAAAGTCAACAAATATATACTTCCCTGACCCTGTTGGTGCACAAAGTTATGTGTTGTGTTTTGTTGAATCCAAAATGTTATGGTGGATAAAACTGATTATATGATTTTTCCAAATGATAATCGCCACAGCAGAGCAATAAATTCACTAAACTGGTAGCTAGTTGGTAGAGATTTCCAAAAGCTTCCAGGTCGATAAAATTCTTCCAGTAAATATTCTTCGAATAAAAAATTCACAAAATGGTTTCGAAAAATAAAAATAAAAAGATCAAAACCATAACAACGAAAATATCAACCAATCAGTTGTCTGATAGTACGAAAATATCAACCAATCAGCTGTCTCATAGGTGAAGGAAGAGATACAAAATATGCGGAAACGACGAAATGTCTCTTTTGGAAAAAAGCCCTAACTCGGACAATTTCGGTGCCGTAAAGATCAACTTTATTAACGAAATCATCTACCAAACCGAGATTGATACCTATATCTGGAAGAGAAACACAACCTTGAACGAAATAATTATCTACATTCAACAGATGGGAACTAAATTTTCATTTTCCTTCTGCGCTCCCCTGGTATATAGAGTTTAAAGGTACGCACACACTATAGCAAAACTGCTTCGCTCATGTATATTCGCTTCGCAAAAACCCCTTGGAAAATCAAGGCTTAGGCCCCCCTTGAAAATTTCGTCAATACCCCTGTACAGTTTAAAAATGGAATAGCCCAATTTATTCATACTTAAAATTTAAAACCTCTTTTGGCACTTTTATTACGTCGATTGGGGTATAAACAATTTTTTTAATTTCAAAATTTGAAAATCAAAATTTTTTTGTATTTTTCATTTTTCAAATTTTGAAATTTGAAAATTTTTACTTCTTTTCAAATTTCAAAATTTGAAATTCATTTGGCACTTTCGTTACTTCGATTGAAGAGCAAAGTAATGAACAAAAATTAAGTGAAAATAAAATTAAATGAAAGTTAAAAATGCTAAAACTCACTTGCAAGACGATGATTCGGTGTAATGTCTCTTCGATATCATCGCTGGTTACTTTATTGGGATAAACTTTCGCGGCGATTAAATTTCGCGGATTTGGGTCCCATCGCGAAAATCTGCAAAATTAAGTCCCATTGGAAATTTGGAAGGGCGTCATCCACGAAGTATTTCTAAACAAAACTCAAATAAACCAGCTGCACTTGAAGGTCACCTGAATAAAAGAGCTGAAAAGTTTGAAAAAGGTAAAAGACGAAAAGCTTAACAGTGTAACGCGTGATTTGCGAATGTGCAAAATCGATAAAAAGCAACGTGCTTTTGATTCAAAAATGTCAAAATTGCCGAAATTGACTTTAAGTTAATGTTAGAAAAGATAAAATAAGATTGGAATCAGCCTGAAAAATATTCTTCAGAAACAAATATGTAATATAATATTCCTTTTGTCATTCCTAAAATCTTAAAGATTTTCAGAAAGTTATCATTTTTTAAAACTAAGGTTAGTTAGTGAACTAATTAACTAGTGAACTTTGGTGAACTGTTGCAAGCGACTCTAGAAGCTTTGAACGACGTTTGAAGAGGCATGCAAAAATCTACCATTTTAAGACCATGCTTCATAATAGACCTGATCGGAGTTTTTGATTGTTTCGAGTGTATTACAATAGAAATCTCTTAGGAATTCCTCGAGGGAATTCTATTGTAATACTCCCGAAACAATCCTACAATGGATCGCTTTTTTAGAAAAATCAAAAACTCCGATTAGGCCTATTGATAAAATGAAAAACCCTTAAACGCCTCTACCCAAACAACGCCCGAATTGCCGAACACAAAAACTACAGGGTGTCCCTAATAAAAGTATCGAGTTTGAACATGCGATTGAGTAGAAAAGTTTGTGTGTGTTATCGCTAAAATATAAGAACGTTCTCCATCACACAGGCTTATTACAAAAGGTAATTACAACGTATAAATTAATCATAATGACAAAGAAAAAAGAGGGAGAGCTTAAAATACAATTTTGTGAATACACACTTAAAACTTTCTACTCAATCGCATGTTCAAACTCGATACTTTTATTAGGGACACCCTGTATATTACTATTAAACTATCTATTATTATTTATAGGTTCTTTTGAAATTTCACCATTAAAATTTTCGACGGTGCAATCATTCAATATTTTCATTTAGAAATTCATAGCCACCTTTCTTTAGCGCTTTATTAAGCATTTTCCAGATTGCGAGAAAAGTCGTCTATGACGACGTCTGGGACCGCTATTCAAGACATAAAAACGAAAATTTTCACACGAAAAAAATGACACAGAAGGACGACTTCTTCTTGAATTCAATTAAAACTATTGTCTTTTGATTTTTGAGGCATAAGTAGACTAAAAATTGCCATAAATTTTATTCTTAGTTAACATTTTTTACAGATTTTCTTTTTTTGTTTTCAAAAATTTCTCGCGAGCATAAACTTTCACAAATAGCCCTTTCAAGAATTTTCGAAGATACCTTATCGGCCAAAACTTAGGCGGCCCTAAGTGACTAAATTTTGGCTTGGTGACTAAAATTAGGGCCGACTAAAAATTTGGGCTAAATTAACTGTAAATAGAACCGCTTAGGCGGTCCTTAGTGACTAAATTTTCACGAGGCGACTAAAATAAGGGTCGACTAATAATTAAGGCCGACTAAAATTAAGGCCGGCTAAGTTTTGGCCGATAAGGTATTTACTTTCAAGGTATTTACTTTCGCGAAAAGGGATAAAGTTTGATATTATTCAACTATGAAAAAAGTATGAATGATTATAAAATAAACTTATGTTCCGCTTTCAAAATTTTGAAGCGTCTTGTTCTTGACGTATTTAACCATCATTTTTAAACAGAACTCTCCCTTTAATCAAGAACTGTGGATTCCAATCAGGTTGCAAAGTACGATTGGAAACGGCACCGAATCCATTTGCAGTAAAATAACTACTGTCATTACCTGCACGATAAATTGTTACAAAAGCATCTGCACCAGTGCCTTCATCATTCCAAACATATTGCCAATCAGACATTGCTCCCTCCTGTACGTAATTTTCTTTTAAACAATAGATTTCGCCAGACTGAGGGTCACTTCCACCAGTGACAACATTGCCAAGACCTTTATAACCCGGTGGACAAATTGTCTTCCAGATAGATAGATCAGAAGAAGCGAATGATCCACTATCATCCCAGATCAGGTCGTATGATTGAGGGTCTTTCAGAATGTCATCCTTGGAATGTGTCTGCACTCTAAGTAAATAACCATATTCTGGTTGGGTTCGTCTTCCAGCTATAAAAATGTCACCGAGGTTGTAGAATCCATTTTGTGCTGCTCTAGTCCGCCATACACTACAACGAACGTTGGCACTTGAACGTGTGTCGTCCCACTTTTTATCAAAACTGTTGAATTTTTGAAGATAGGGGACTTGAACTAGAAAAAAAGAGTAGAAATTTAATGTGATAAATATTTGTGGGAATTAAATTTCGCGGATTTCGTGGATGATTGGGTGTCATCCGCAAAATTAAGTCCTTTAGGGAATTTGAAAACCCACCTGCAAAAATAAAATTCTCACCAAAAAAAGGAACTTTTTTTGCAATCTACGAAATTGTATGATTTTATTGTATTATGTTGTTTTGTCTACGCAAGGAATTAGTCTACGTGAGGGCACGCAGCAGTCGAAAAAGATGACTTTTTATTCGATTTGAAAGAAAGTTTTATGATATCATGATATGTAACACGCTGTAATACTCACGTTTAAGTTGCGTAATTTCAACTGTTATGAAAGGAATGATTCAAATTTTCGTAGAAGAACTGTGTTTTTATGATTCTGACTGGTATGTCTGTTATAGCTACTGTGGCTGATATTGGAAACCCTGTTCCTATCTCAGATGGGCGGTCAAAATTAGGTGGCCGCCTGACTTAACATAATCGGCCACCTATCTTAAGTTAGCTCCAATACTACGCAAATTTCAATATTATGGTCACGTGTCTGCGATTTGATTGGCTGTGCTCGAAAACAAGCTTGCCATGCTTGCCATTTGATTGGTCAAACAGGAATTTTACTTTCGTTTTCGTGATAAAAACAAACCGAAAAAGATTCAAACTTATCTTTTTTTTCAAATTAAAGGTGTTATGGGAATCTTTTCGCAGTGTTGTCGTAACATTTCAATGTGTCCAATGAAAGGCAATGAAAAGCATTTCTTAGCAATCGATCAGATTATATTCTACAAGCTCTGTTCTGCTTCTAGTAGGGGGAAATTTGTTTGTTTTTTGAAGTCGCCGATTGTTTTGGTCAAGCACTTGTTATTACTTAGGTTCCAATTTTTTTCAGACACTTTGGTGTGATTTTCGGACAAATATGACGGTATCAGGCAAAAATTACAGGGTTAAAAATTAATGAAAATTTTAGCTTGAGAAAACGGAGACATGTTGTATATATTTGAAAAGCTCTCAAAAATTTAAGATTAGAGATATATTGCAAGTATAGGTGATTTCTGTACCTAACTCGAGATATTAACCCTTAAAAACAGTGTTTTTTCAGCAAGAAACAGCTGTTTTGTCCAGTTTTTGCGCTTTTTGAAGCTCAATATCTCAAGTTATAGCTACTGAAATCACCTATACTTGCAATATATCTCTAATCTTAGTTTTTTGAGAGCTTTCCAAAAATATATAACAGGTCTCCGTTTTCTCAAGCTGAAATTTTCATTAATTTTTGACCCACTTGAACTGAAAACCTAAGGATTTTGATGTACAAAATGTAATAACATCGGTTCATTTCGGGTTGGTGTAATTTAAGATGCGCGATCTAACGATTTACAATGCACAATTCGCGATCCTTGCATAAAATATGTTAAACACAGAGAACAAAACAAAAGGACAAGACAAATCACAACAAATTTGCGTTTTTTCTGAAGGGTTAGTAAATAAATAAGGTTATTTTCGGTTCAACGATTAGAAAATAACTAGAATGAATTTATATATTATATGCATGAAAATATAAAAAAAAAACTCTAAAAGCAATACATGTTTTTTTTTTATAAGCAAGTGTATGCCCCTTGGTCAGGCTCGAGTATGCTTAAGCTTTCAAAGCATCCAGACATAGAATATGCTTATTATATGCTTAAGAATTATTATGCTTTTGATTTACCCAACCAAATTTTTTAGTAAAATCTTTAAAATTTTGTTAATATTCGATTCAAAAAGCATTTAAATTTTTGAGCAGTGGAATGTGGCTAGGCGCGGAATGTATTTTTTTACTTGACCACTTGCAAACCTTTTTGAATAGAAAGAGATTGGCTACTTGAAAAATATTTCAGGCTAGCGTATATGCTTATGTTATGCTTAGGAAATCTGCAAATCTGAGCCTTCATATGCTTATAAGTGTTATGCTTATAAAAAAAAAAACATGTACTTAAAACATACAAAACCACTAAAACGTTAAACGCTAGAAATACTTTGGTGAACTGATTTGACGTCAAATTTTTTTCTAGATGGTTGTGCTCGTCGAAATGCATCAAAATGGCGAAAACTAAAGAAATACCAAAAAAAATCGAAATTCAACAAAATAATGGATTCTGCACCCCTGACAACTGCTTCATGAACGAGATTGTGAAGGAAAATGATGTGCTACAATGTAGAAGATGCGAAAGGTTTGTCCATTATGCATGTACGGAGCTACCTGCCTATCAGATACAGCTGTGTCTCCAATACAAAAGCCGGCGCTTCGAATGTGCCAAATGTGTTACAGTCACGCCAATTCTTCTGGAAAAGATCAAAACAAGTACAGAAAGAGTGCGTAAGGACAAGGCAACAAATACTGATAAGGTTAATAATGGAGAGCAACAAGGAGATAAATCTACAAACGCTCGATTGGACAGGCTGGAGAAGAAAATCGAGAAACTTTTAGATAAGGAAGATGTCGCTAAAGATAAAAAACAAAGGACATACGCAGAAACTACCAAAGAAGAACTGAAGAAGCAAGAGGTAACTATGAAACAACAGACATATGCTAGCATTACAGAGTTAAAGAAACAAGAGGTAACGATCAAGAACTTCATCAAAGAAGAGAAAGAAGAAGTACGATGGCTGAACCTGACAAAGTGCAATATCATTGTTCACAACATTGATGAACTCAAACATGAAACCCTTGAAGAACAGCGAACAAGTGATAAAGATTACGTCGAAGAATTTGTGAGCAACCAAATGGGACTAAAGGTAAACATCGTCAGCGCAGAAAGAATAGGAGCTCGAAAGGACGAGATGTTCAGGACGAAACGTTGGCGACCCTTAAAAGTTGTGTTAAGGAGTGAAGAAGAGAAACGTCAGATTCTAGCATCAGTCCACAAGCTAAAGAAAATTGTAACTGATTTACGAGTAACCGATGATTTTTCTAAAAAAGAACGGGAAACCATCAAAGAATGGCATAGGAACGCAAAAGCGAAGACAAAGTTACAAAAGGATGGCAGTCAAATAAAGGTTAGAGGAAGTCCTCGGACTAGACTCTATTTCAAGAAGATCTGCTGTGACTTACGCGTTACTGAAAATGAAATATTGTAAAGACGACTGATTTAGAGGCCAACTGTGCGCCTACAAAATGTTAAATATGATTATTTCATAGAGGTCGATAGACCTGCGAAATATATTACTATAATAATAATATAATAATGATCAAGGATAAGGGAGAATATTGACGAGTCATTAGCAAAAATTTTGATCATGGAAATAATTCCTTCAGGGAGGTCGTTAATATATATCAGAAAGAAGAGCGGTCCTAGAATAGAGCCTTGAGGTACACCGGCCAAGACCTCCGTCCAATTGGAAACTTGGCCATCAAGAACCACCCGCTGCAACCTACCTGAGAGAAAATTTTGAAGTAATGAGAGAAGGGGCCCGGACACACCATACGACTTAAGTTTGAAAATCAGCCCATCATGCCAAACTCTGTCAAAAGCTTTGGAAATATCAAGAAATACTCCGCGAGTATCTAGAGGTGGATTTGAATCGAAACCTACCAGGATGTCGTGCGTTATGGACAAAAGCTGGGACACACAAGAGTCACCCTTGCGGAAACCAGACTGGGAATTAGTAAAGAGATTGTTGTTTTCAAAATAGGTGTAAACAGAGTCAAAGATGCATTTTTCAAAGATTTTACCAAAAATAGGTAGAAGAGATACTGGCCTGTAGTTTTTTAACACACTCTTGTCCCCTTTGTTTTTATAAACAGGGACAACATTTGCTTTTTTCCAATTCGATGGAAAAACACAAGAATCTAGGGAAAATTGATAAACTTTCATAAGAGGTTTAACCAAGGATTCATCACAGATCTTAATCATCTGTATGGAGATGTCATCCCAACCATGCGCTTTGTTAGATGTAAGTGCGCGTATAAGGGCTAAAATTTTTGCTTCATCAAGAGCAATATTGTTTATTTCAAGATTTGTAGCAAGGCTTTGTTGTGGCAAAACACTATCAGTGTCTATGATAGAGCACTGATTAGCAAAAAATTTGTTAAACATATATGTTTTTGCTGGAACATCAGCAATGAGATTATTGCTGGGGTCTCGAACAGGGGGAATCCTTGGCGTCTTCCTCTTATGAAGAAATTTATTTAAAATGGACCAGTATTTTTTCGTTCCCAGATTTGGATCACTAAAATTAGTTGCTAAACGAGAAAAATAAGAATTTTTTGCCTCTCTGACTACCCTTCTACACCTAGACTGATGTTCATGGAGGGTTTCAAGATCTTCTACCCTCCTCCCATTTTTGACATACCGCTTATAGACTTTAGATTTTTCAAGTAGGGCTCTCTTTATCCCAGCCGTCATCCATACTGCATCCTTGTTCCTGACGGTTATGACCTTATTTGGCACGAAATTTGACATGATATTGATTATAGTTTCAGTCATAAGAGAAACCTTCCCGTCGACATCAAGACCATCAAAACATACATCCCAGTCTACCATGTCTAATGCCCTCCGAATAGGAATGGGGTTTGCTCTGGAAAAGTCCCAAATTTTACGTTCATAAGATGGAGCTAAAGGGATTTTAAAATTTAATTTGCAAAAGGTTATCTGGTGATGGCATTTAGGGTGCAAAGAGGGAAGGATACCAGAATCCAAGACCAAGGCTCTAATTGGCGTTAGCCAAAAAATGGGCAGTGGCGACGTAAAATGGGCGATGAGGTAAATTAAAATGAACCGAATATTAAAGGAAAGTCGAGTCTGTTAAATTGTGCGCCCTGCGCGCCCACGCGCCTTCTAAAAAGTGGCGTTCCTTGCACTCCTTCACGCCTAGCGCGTCCACGCTCCTTGCGCGCCTTAATCTTTTTTGCGCGCCTTCTAATTTTTGGCGCGCCCTAATTTTTGTGTGCCTTTAATTTTCAGGGTGCCTTCGATTTTCTGTGTGTTCTGAAAAGCTTCTAGAGAGAGCTTTTAAACGCTGTATACAAATGCTACAAAAATATTTTTGATTTTCTGTTTGTGTCAAAAAAGAATTGGAGCGAGCTTAAAAGGAGTATGCACTCCTTAAATTTATACTTTGAAACAACTCACAACAATCTAAGACATAAAATTGGATGATTTTAACTTCGTTAAAACTAGTATGTATGGTGACTAAATTTCTAGTTTTGAGCTAGAAGCGTTTTAATATTTTAGAGAGATAATCGTTTATTGAGAAAAATAATTTGTCGGCAATTTGTCATAATTTGAGAAAAGTTTAATTACGTTAAGGTGCAAAATAGCGCAATTTCCCTATTCAAACAGTTATTTGTTATAAATTAAAGACCACTTACAATCTTTAAGATTCTGTAAAAAGCATCTGAAAGTAGTAAGAAGCACCTACAATCGTGTCAAGTTTCATGGTCTGTTTTTTACACACTCAAAAGTTACACACGGCAAATTTCGTGCATATTTTAAATGAAAACAATTTTTTCAAAATGGCGAATGCAAACGATGGATTTTTATGGATTTTCTCTTTGAAATTTTGAAACTTTGGGTATCTCTATGTTGATGATTGTTTAGATTTTCATTATTCAACTATATAGCATGGTTTTGGTGAAAAATTTGATTTTTCTTCTGATCTGGCACCACTTTTCTTCAATTTCGGAGAAAATTTGTTTTAGGCAAAATTTTGAATTGAGCTATAGAAAAAACTGTTTGTTTGTACCTCTTTTTTTAATTCTATTTGAAATCAGACTTATTCTGGTTTCCAAAATGGGTTTACTTTTTACTTAAGCTTTAGTGGCTCAGATTTTATGACATTTTCCGTGAAACCTCTATTTTCATGAAAAAAACAGCGGCAGCAGTGCGCGCTGTTTTTAAAAACAGTGGTGTCTAAAGGTTAACTTAAGTTTCAAATTCGATTCTATTCTTTGATTTACAATTTTGGCATGCAAAACTGCATGCACCATTATCTATAATCGTGCCAGAATTTAAATAGTAGAAAACAGTTTAACTCTTTGTGCGCCAGGGCCCTTTTTTGGGGTTTTTCTTGGTAAAATGAGCTAGGTCAAACTTTAAACGTCATTAATTCCTGAACCAAAGGGAATTAGAGGTTGGTTTATAGCTCGTTGGATAGCTGATAGTCTTCTTTTTCTTTTGGGACCTGACGGCAATTTGCCCGGTGGTGCGGCTTCAAATCACTCCTTTTTCAATTCTATTTGCTAGAGGACAGAATCTAGTATACCTGAGCTGAGGCAAATTCTTTGGATTTTCGTCGGCGCGCAATTTAACAGACTCAGGAAAGTCTATTTTTAGTTTTTCGGACCTAGAGATTACACAAATGAATTTAAGGTCATAAAACCTATACTTTTTAGGTACCTATACTTATGGTACGTACAAAAAAATCATTCTCTTCTCCGTGGTGACACCGGGTTACACCCCAAAGAAATTGTGAAGCTCTCAAAGTTCTATTTTAAAGCTCATTTATAGTAGTGGCCAGTAAAATCTGAAAATCGACTTTCTCAAAGCATGGTCATATTGCATATCAAAAAATTGTCACAAATATGATGGAGATTTAGAAAAACATTAGTAATATACGTCAAAAATGAGGTGAATAAAAGTTTTGACCCTTCAAAGCCGTTTTTTGACTAAAAAGAAAGGCGCCATTGCATTATGGACATGAAATCCTGAAAAATACAAATATTGTTTTGGGAATGGATTTCTAGCAAGTATTTGATCAATTGAATCACGGTTCAATACCTAAATTGCAATTTCACAGTTTCCGCAGTAAGTGAGACCAAGGGAATGTTTGTAGGTTTTAAGGTGTAATAGTATAGGTTTTAAGGTGTAATTTGGTTTCAACGTACAGTTTTGAAAATATTTAGGTAAAAATGATCTAATTGTAGCATTAGTAACTTTGCAGTGAATCACTGTTCAAAATTTGAGACGAAAAGGACTATTTTTTATTTAGTTATTCAAGAAACCAATTTTGTAGGTTTTAAGGGGTATATAGCTAAAATTGCTTTTTTTCACGAAGCAATAATTAGCAGCTTTTACAAAAAACCACACCCAGGGAACAAATTCATAGGTAGTCTTGACTCACCAGGAAAGTTTCCCGCCCTTATTGTTTTCTCTATCAGGATATAGTGGGTACCTATTTTGTTGTAGGTTTTAAGGGGTATCCACTGGTATTCCATGTAAAGTCGACTCGTGGGGCTCGAAATGTCACAATTCAAGACATTTTCACTCAATGTAAAGGCAAATATCTTTGAAATGTAATGAAAACTCATATTTACACTATATTTACAATTTGGAAATCTATGATTTCGCCCAGTGTAACACTTTTATTTGACGTCAGTTAGTCAACACGCATTTTGTGTAGTTCTTTAAAAATGGTTGAAATTTAGCAATATCAAAAACATGAACGAAAAAGCCGACAAAAAGCAAGAAAAACAACCATTTGAAGAAGCTAAACAAAACCAAACATGCACTCTCACCTCCTGCTCAGATGATGATGACCAAAACCGTCTAAAATGCCGAAAATGCCACCGCATGGTACACTACGAGTGCACACAATTACCGCTTTATCAGCTGCAAATTTTTGCCAACACTTATAACGAACAATATCTATGTCAGAATTGCGTGCGGATAACACGATCTCTAATGAGTAAAATAGGTGAGAACTCGTATCATATGATGCAGAGGGAGATTGAGAAGAAGGACGACGTCATTAAAAAGCTCAAAAACCAGCTAGCCAAGAACCGCAGCCTTAAGAACGATATCGAAAACATCTTAACCAATAAGATGGCTGACTTTGAAATAAAAACCAAGCAGATTATAAAAGAAGAAATAAAGCAAACGACGAATTACATAGAGAAAACATCAGAAAAAACATACGCTGAAATAACTAAGAAACACAAGGATAATTTCAAATCAGCAGTGAGAGAACACCAACAAGAAAACAAGAATGAAGAAAGAGACATCGAATCAAGAAAACGAAATATTATTATACATGGAATGGTGGAATTAGAGGTAGACAACAAAGAGGAACAACAGGAACAAGACAAAATAGATATTGAAGGTATACTAGGTAACATTGGCGTTCAAGATATCAAACCGTCCCACCATCATCGCATTGGACAAAACCGAAAAGGGCTACATTGGCGTCCAATCAAGTTGATCTTAAAAAGTATAGAGGAAAAAGAACGGATAATGCAAAATCTGCATAAGCTGAAACGATTCAATGAAATTGGTGGCTTTAGCATCACAGACGACTTCACCATCAACGAAAGAAAAATTATTAAAGATATGTGCCAAAAGGCGACAAAAATGAATTCAAAAAATGACGATTTCGTTTGGCATGTAAGAGGAAGCCCTAGAACAAACCTTCGCCTAGTTCGAAAACCTAGGACAAAGACCAAAACAACGTCTTCTCTTCTGTCCATATCTTCTGACGACTGGACGACAGATGAAGAATTAGACAATTTATAAATCTAAAATTATTTCGTAGAGGTCGATAGACCTGTGAAATATAATTCTATGAATAATAAACACTTTAAAAATCGTATCATATTCTAATCCTCTACACGTAGTAAAGTATAGAACAGCGCTTAGCCAGATATAAGAAAAGACTCTTGTAAATAGTTAGACTGTAATAAGTTAATAGCTCCTGAATTCCTGAAATGGGAGAAGGGTGATCATCAGTGACCTAACAACCTGTGAATGGACACACAGTCACCCTTTTTAAGCTTGATATCACGTGACTATGAAGAGCCGATGGAAACAATAATAAATTAATTTATTTTCTTTTTAAGGGTCGAGAAGATTACACCAAAAGATGTTGCATTCACAACTGAGGATACTTCCATCATCCCCCACTCTGTTCAATGTTGGAAGGTTCAAAATGAAACGAAAATGAAGGAAACCAATATAAATGTAACATCAACAAACATAAACCAAAAAGCTTGGATACAGTGTGAAGTGGATATGAAAACAGGATATACATATGAATTCGTTTTCAATACTGACACAGCTGATGATTCCAAAATCACTGTTCAACTTCCACGTAAGACTGTCTGGAAAATTTATCTAGGAAAATGCTTTTGAAGATTAGAGGCTATACTTTTTTGATTTTTCCGTAATACATTCAATAATATGAAATAATTTTTAAGGAAATATATAAGCAAAAGATTCAAGCAACGATATTACGGCCACAAACTATCGATTAACAACGCTAAATACAAAAATAAAACAACTCTTTCTACCTATGTCTGGGATTTAAAAGAGAAGAATGTCATTCCAAATTTGAAATGGTCAATTATAAAGCGGGTAAAATCCTACTCAAATATGTTAAAAGCTTGCCGCTTGTGTTTGCAAGAGAAATTGGAAATTCTAAGGTACGAAAACAAGTCTGAATTACTGAATAAACGCTCAGAAATTGTCGCCAAATGACGACGCATGAATAAGTTCATGTTAAAAAATTACAAGTTTTACGACCCTACGACTTCTAAAAATTTAAATTTCCTCCAACAAGTTAGAAGATTTTGTATGTAGCTGATTGTACGCATGAAACTAAGGAAATATAGATTGTACTTTAACTTTTTCTGGGATCTGAACTTATCATGGACTTTAAGAAACTCTTATTTCTTTCCAGGCAATCATCATCATACAAGTAGGAAAGGAGAAACATTAGTCTACGCTCATAATTGCGGAAGGCCTTCTAATATACACGCATTCGAAGTTTCGGACCAGAATGGAATCACAGATGACGATACGTGTATCCCAATCAGCACCGGTCCTTCAGTTGCCAATACTGTCAAAGAATTCAATCAAAGAGCAATGCAGTATTACAAAGACCATATCGAAATCAAAACCTTCCCACCCTCGTATTACGTACGAAATGTAAACATGAAAGAAGTTATCGCCAGTCTTGAGGAACATTCATCACTTCTTGGAGGAAAAATTCTCGTCGGATATAATCCCATAAGCCATCTCAGAATACTTGGACTCAATGATGAAAAGATCGAGAGTGTTCTGCATTTTTCTGAAAAGCCTGATCACTATGACAACACAATCGTTTGTATTTATCCCAATCATAGCTTGATGTTTGTTTACGTGGTTGGTGAAAACGAAAAACATCTTGACAAGGATTTGGCGAAAGTCAATGCAGTCTTGAAAACATAGTGTTATGTTCACAGGCAGATTCTCCAAAATGAACAGTTTACCATTGTTGGAGCTCTCGTCTTACCGGCTTCAAGTGACTTGAAAAAAATGAAGCAGCATCCTTGCTTGAATCTAAACACAAAGAGTCAGGACTTTGTCATTTCTTTCGATGAAAACTTTGGACAATGGTTGACCAGCTTCTTAAAATTAATTCGGGATAATCGAAAGCTTTCATCACCCTCAACACCAGAAGTAATGGAAAATATTACAGGCAACATGATGGCGAGCATGGCACAAACCAAAATCTACCTTCCTCGTGTTTCAGGAAATGACACTATAATCGTTAAGATGATCCTGCTAACTGAACCTCAAATCTCCTGCATCGAAAGCCAGTCAAACTGGAAGCTGATCCAAGCTTCCTATGGCGCTGGCAAATCAATCACTTTACACAAAATTGCAAGGAAACTGCTGAAAATGAGCAACCAAGACTTGATTATAAACGTTACTTTCGACCCTTTTAGTGCCCTTGATAAAAAAGTCGACCATTCATTTAACGAGCTTTGTGAACAAGAAAAATTGACACGAAAACGAGAAAATCTCATCTCATTATCACTTTCTGAAGCTGTTGGAGAAAGAAAAAATGTCACCGATTTTTATAACTGTTCCTCGCTACCATCCAAAAATATTGCTGACGTCATGCTGCTCTTAAAAAATAAATACAAACCTCGCAGAGTTCATTTCCTTTTCGATGAAGTGCCGCAAGAGCTGTTCACGGAGACCTACTCAGAAACACTACGTGGCCGTTTGGAGAGTGAATTTCGAGAATCAGTGGTTGCGATTACCCTCCAAAGTGTACAGAAATCTCGAAAGATAACCGAGGAAGGCAAGGTCACCAATTCACAGGAGATTGATTTAAAAAGCTCAGGCATGGAACTTTTCAAACTACCAACCACAATGAGGATGAGCAGTTGCTTACATAAATTGAAAGAAGTTTTGGAATGTGAAATCGAAAGTTCGCCCTGCTCCTTAAACTTAGAAGTTCGATCAAAAGGTATTACATACCATTTACGTAACATTCTTTTATAATCGTGTTCAATTGCAACAGTGTGCTAGTAAAATATGCTCATTTCCATTTATGACCGAAATATTTTCTTACATTTTAATTTTAATTTTTCAGGAAACGTTTTGCTAACAAAAGACGAATCTAACAAGGCCATAATCCACGAAACTCAACCAAATGGAGATAGGCCAGGTGGCGCTCAATCAACAACAAAAGTTGAATTTCAGGTTAATGAGGTAATTTTTTTTTTTTTTTTTTTTTTTTTTTTTTTTTTATCTATAGTGTATGTAACACGAACAAATAGTACAAAACTAAAGGTTCCTAACCTCCCGCAAAAGGACCTCCAGATCATACCGCCAGGAGGAAGGAACCCAAACTAAGCTAACAATAAATTACTAAATAAATTGATAAATGGAAAAAAGAAAAAACTTACTACAGAGGATAAATATACTAACAGAAATAAAAAACAAAAACAAAAAGAGCTAGGAGAGCAGTTAGAGTAAAAGACTAAAATAACGGTCCCCCAAAACGGCTTGTATCACAGATAAATTTTATTGTTATACTCAATATATCGTGATTTTGGACAATGCTAAAATCGGGGTCGCCATAAAGAAGTATTCTACACAATGTTTTGGGATTAAATGGAAACAAGGTTATGTCAAGTTGAAGAAGGCTGTCAAACATCACAAGTCTGTCGTTAGAGTAATCAGAGCAATGCATCAAAAAATGCTGTGTTGTTTCTACTGAATTTTGTCGACAATTGCAGAAGGGGTCAACTGTGTCTGCAAAATTATGCCTGAACTTATGCTCACGAAGATGACTGAAACCAACCCTTAATCGGTTAAGGAGAACAACACCATCGTTGTCACTAGCTCTGAAAATTGAGTTAGCACTGGGTCTGAAAAATCGGAGAATTGCTTGCTTGAAAGACTTAATAGTGGGAAGATTTCGTATATGGTCTCCGAGGTTATTCCATTCATTAATGCAAAAAGGAAAGAAAGAGGCACGATAACGCTCGGTTCTACAGAAAGGTGCCTCGAGCGGTGGTTTAATCCTTCGCCCTGCATTGCGCTCTTCCTCTCCTCTCTGGGGAGGAAGAATATTCGTAAGATAAGCAGGAGCAAAGCCATTGATTATTTTATAAAAAAATACGAGTCTTCTAATTAACCGTCTGTCTGCCAGGCTTTCAAAGCCTAGCTCAAGGTATATTTTTTCTCTGGATGTTCCTCTGAAGCATCCAGTAATTGCAAGACAGGCATCATATTGAACAGACTCGAGTTTTTCAGAAAATGTAGAATTACCAGGACGATCATATACGATATCTCCATAATCTAGGTGTGGTCTAACATAGGTTTTGTATATGGTGACAAGAGATTCCCTGGGTAGAAACTTACGAAGTCTGCGAATAAGACCAATACCTTGATTAGCTTTTTTTATTTTTTCATCAAGGTGACGGTCAAAGGCCAGCTTTTGATCAAGTATGAGACCAAGATGTTTTTGATGATCCTGAACTGCAATGGCTGCATTATTGAAAATAATTTCTGGGGGGTCAGCTGGATTTAACCTCCGGGTAAAGTACACTTCAACTGCCTGTTTAGAAGGATCAGGGTTGAAGGACATTTTCCATTGATGAGCCCACTCACTTATCTTCTGCATGTCACTGTTCAGTTCTTGAGAACAGCGAATATGGTCTAGGATAAGCGAAAACAAGGATGAGTCATCAGCAAAAATTTTGATCATGGAAATGATTCCTTCAGGGAGGTCATTAATGTAAATCAAAAAAAATAGGGGTCCGAGAATAGATCCCTGAGGTACACCGGCCAAGACTTCCGTCCAATCAGAAGCTTGACCATCAAGAACAACCCGCTGCCGTCTCCCGTGTAGAAAATTCTGGATTAATAAAAGAAGGGAGCCAGAAACACCATATGACTTAAGTTTGAAAATTAAACCATCGTGCCAAACTCTGTCAAAAGCTTTGGAAATATCAAGGAACACTCCACGAGTATCTAGGGGTGGATCAACATCAAAACCATTCAGGATGTCGTGTGTTATGGATAACAGCTGAGACACACAAGAGTCACCCTTGCGGAAACCAGACTGGGAATTTGTGAAAAGATTGTTGTTTTCGAAATAGGTGTAGACGGAGTCAAAGATGCATTTTTCAAAGATTTTTCCAAAAATAGGCAGAAGAGACACTGGTCTATAATTTTTTACCACGCTCTTGTCCCCTTTGTTTTTGTACACAGGAACAACATTTGCTCTTTTCCAGTTTGATGGAAAAATGCAAAAATCTAAAGAATATTGATAGATCTTCATAAGAGGTTTAACCAAGGATTCATCACAGATTTTAATCATCTGTATGGAGATGTCATCCCAACCATGCGCTTTGTTAGTCGTAAGTGCGCGAATGAGGGCTAAGATTTTGGCTTCATCAAGAGCGATATTGTTTATTCTAAGATTAGTTACATAGTTTTGTTGCGGTAAAACACTATCAGTGTCTATGAGAGAGCACTGATTAGCAAAGAACTGATTAAATATATTTGTTTTTGTAGCGACGTCAGCAATAAGATTATTGCTGGAATCTCGAACAGGTGGAATCCTTGGCGACTTCCTCCTATGAAGAAATTGATTTAGGATAGACCAGTATTTCTTTGAACCTAAGTTTGGGTCATTAAGGTTATTTGCTAAGCGGGAAAAATAAGAATCTTTAGCATCCCTGACAGCCCTTCTACACCTAGATTGATGTTCTTGAAGGTTTTTGAGGTCTTCTTTCCTCCTCCCATTTTTTACATACCGCTCATAAACTTTCGATTTTACAAGTAGGGCTCTCTTTATCTCAGCCGTCATCCATACCGCATCCTTATTCCTGATGGTTATGACTTTATTAGGCACAAAGTTTGACATAATATTAATGATGGTTTCAGTCAAAAGGGAGACCCGGCCATCCATATCAGTACCCTCAAAACACCTATCCCAGTCAACCATGTCTACCGCCCTTCGTATTAGAACGGGATCTGCTCTGGAGAAGTCCCAAACCTTTCGTTCATAAGATGGAGCGAAGGGGATTTTAAAGTTTAGCTTGCAAAAGGTTATCTGGTGATGGCACTTAGGGTGCAAAGATGGGAGGATACCAGTATCTAGAATCAAATGATCTGCTGAGGAAAAAATTAGATCAATGCAAGAAGTTGAATTATCAAGGAGATGAGTAGGCCCATCAATTAATTGTTTCAGACCATGCTGGGTAGCTAGATTTTGAATTTCTCTACCTCCAGGATTGGTGACATCACCGCTCCACCAGTCAGAATTCTTGACATTGAAATCCCCAAGAAAGATTGTAGCAGTAGGAGAAAAATTTTGGATATTTATTATAGTCTCCTCCCATTTGCGAGAAAAAACATCGAATTCATCAGAAGTCTGACTGGGGGAACGGTAACAGACGCAAAGAAAAAACCGGTTCGCACCGGTTTTCTTCTCAGCTACAAGACATTCGTCCAAAGTAGTGAGTTGTGGTTTCACATCGAGACCTAGATGATCTCGATAATATATACAAACACCACCTCTCTTATTATTAGAGGGATGGTAATTTTGTTAATGTACTGTTTATAATTAGCTTACCATTGAAATTGAATAATGAAGCTATTTTCTCATTGTCAGAACCGATAATCTTTTTTGAAATTCTTTTAACAGATTTTTTGTTAAAGGTTTTATTTTTACATAAGTGTTCCCGTTTCATATCAGACACATATTTTATATACGGACAGTGTCTACCTATTGTTATATCATGTTGATATAAGCAAAAAGAAGTTTTTCTTTTCCTCTTTCTGACCAATCTTGCTCCACATCCGTATCAATTCAATGTGAAAAAGCTTTTGAATTAAAATTGATGAGTAAGCAAACGATGTCACTCTTATTCAAAAACAAAACCTTTAATTCTGTTTTTCCAGACTAGAACAGGTTAACTTTTTATGTTGGATATTACAACTCATTTTTGAAATTCCGTTTATTAAATGATCTGATTCGGATGTAATTTGCTTCTCTATAACTTGTGAAAAAAACCTGCTCTCCTCGGCAACACACCCTCCTCATAGACCCGCTAGTAGGATCTTTCAGGCAGTTGGGCGTGAGCCTCCTGGGCAATTATACAGTTTTAGCTCACAAATTTTATAAGAACTGGAAGTGCGTGGTGAGCCTTAGGGGTCATCGTACCTTCAGGGCTTCAAACTGAGTTCCACCACTTTACCAACTACAGAAGAAAAACAAGCAGTGAATTTTTTAATTCAATTTTTTCAATTAAACCTTACCTTTATGTTTTAACGAGAAATTTCAAATTACTTCTCATTTATTAGCGAAAAGAAGATCGAGAAGCAAGCGAATCATTTGACCCAACGAAGCTACGCGACCCTGAAAACGTTTTTAAGTCGCAGCCACAGATGAATGAAAATGAAGAAGTCGTGAAAGAACTGTCCACTACATATACCTATATGAAAGGGAAATGTGGACATTCTTTCGGGAGCTCCTTAAAACCACGAATCTTTCGTTTCACCAAAGCCTTCGCACCTTTATTTGCTTGGTTCCTTCCGATACTAGCTGCCATCCTCCAGTTCTGTTTGAATGAGAGAAAGGAGGACGAAGTTGTGGTATTGTGCGAAGATATCTGTCAAGTAAAAATGGTTCAGTATGCCCTGGAAAGGATACAAAAGCGTCCAATCGCATACGCACCTTACCTTACCGGAGAATATCCTCAAGACATCCACAAGATGAAGGAAAAATTCGTCAAAAATTTGGACGAGATGGAGACGGTTCTGATATCCGATTATCGGTCTGTTCGTGGATTGGAAATGGCCCATACAATCATCTTTGTGGATCCAGAAAACGAGGCCAACGCACATTTTCTCATCGAAGCAATTACACGAACCATAACAAATCTTGATGTCATTTCAACGAAACCTTTTTCACAAAATGCTTCCACGAGTATCGAGAGAGCTTTCCAAAAATATGTCGATGGGACTTTAGCAATCAAAACACACGTTGAATCGAGCAAAGACGCAGATGATCTTCTGAAAGTACGATTCCAATACAACGAAAAGGACGGCTCAAAACAAACAAAATTTATTTCACAGAAATTTACCGATTTCATTTTCGACGTTTCACAATCTCTAGATGATTTTAACAAAAATGAAGAGCTATGGCAAAACTATTTCAGGTATAATTTTTCTGTTGAAATATTTAATTTTCAATTTTCAATTTTCAATGATCTTTATTATTGCAAAGAGCTCAATGAGAGGATATAAGTCATATTTTCCAAAATTAGGTGCACGCTAATCCTTTAACCAAATATATTCCAGACTAAAAAAATACATTATTTTTTTTCCTTCAGGATTGCGTTTACTCTTTCAACTTCCATTTCATCTTTGGGAACGTAAGTCAATACAGTTGATGTCCTCTGATTCGGCATTCTGTTATTCGATAAGCTCCCATTGTCAATCAACTAACAGTCATTTGACAAATTTCTCCCTGGGGTTAGGGTAATTAAATTTCATGATTTAACGATTTAAGATTCACGATTTGCGATGCACGATTTGCGATCCATGTTCCATGCATAAATTATGTTGATTCATGACCCCCGGGATTCATGCGTAATCATGCTAATCATGACAAAATATTTTGGCAATTTACAAAGTTTCATTCGCAGAAAACAACGACAAACTCATTTTTAAAAACATAATTTATGTAAGCATGGATTTATCATAGAACTCTGGATACACAACGAGCTGGTTTTTCATCGATTTCTCATGTTCTAGCCTTGTCCGCAGTAATGACATTATTGTTCATCCTCCTCCATTCACTAATAATTTTTCGTAAATTTTTTTATTGCATTTTTCATCAAAACACAGGTATACAATTCCCAAATGAGACTTAAAGATCTCTCAAGAGAGTCAAATGCATCAAATTGATTGCTAATGATATGTCGTTATGACGTTTCAAGCTGTGAGAAAGATGCGACAAACATGCTATGTATAAGAAATTGAATGTTGACACCAGAAAATTTCAAACTTCCACCTCGCCAAAACCACCGTGCCACCGCGTGCCTCAAAAAGATTTTCATATCACTATGAAGCCAAGATACTCCAGTCTAACATATGTCAATCCTAGCTCTTCCCAGGAAAAAATTGGAAAGATATTGCCAACCTTATTTTCAGCGTCATTCTAGGCTTTTTACTCAATTTTTCTTGTTTGATGAAGTTTTTTTCACATTTAATTTCATAAATGTATTCGTTAAGCTTTCTTGCTTTCATTTTCAAAGTTGCATCCGGTAAATATACAAAAACAAGAAGTTACAGGACTTTTTAGAAATGGGATTATTAATCATTTTTCAAAATCAGGGACCTTCGAGCCGCCATGACAGTTGTCCTTTGCGGACAAAGCCTGTACATCGATTGTTTTCTAAAACAATGGAAAGACAATAGTTCGCTCTCCACCGTTTTATTTGATGTTTATCCAGAGTTCTATGATAAATCCATGATGTAAGATTATACAAATTATATTCAACGAAGTATTCATCGCATTCTCCCGACTGTACTATGATCCTTAAAAAGAAAGTAAAGCACGTGCAGACATTTTCTCCGCTCTCTTTGTACATATCTGTTGTTTACTTCGTCCATTACGGTCCGCAAACCATGGTGCCGAATATTGTTCGTCAGTATATTGTGTAGTCTAAGTAATACCCAAAGGTGGTCAAAGGTGGTCTAATAGATTACGACGCCCCTCAAAACAACATCACAACTACTGTAGTCTAAGTAATACCCTTAATTAGTTGTAGCTTTATTACTTACTTATTAGTTTTTCAGCTGTGATGAAGTTTTTATAAGATGCGCATATAATTGGTTATTCAAAACGATAGAGATGACGCGTTCTTTAGAAAAATATAATAAAAGTTTTTGTTTGAATAGTTAATGACCATTCCAATGACAAAAATTCTTGTAAAACAAAAACCAGAAAAGATTATGCCATTGTTTTGGAAATGTGTTACATAATTGCCACCGCAGGAAGCCTAAAGCTTCCGAGGATGGCATTCATAGCTTCACGCATAATGAAGTTGGGCAAACATGTCATAATTTTGCGCGCGTTTTTCAGTATTTTAGTTCCGGTTAAATGATGTACCGGTAACATTCTTAGCTTGACTGTATTTCTATTGTTTTATCATCATTAGAAACACTTTTCCGGATTTTTTTTAATCTGATTACCCATTTTCAAAGCTCTATACGTCTTTTTTTATTACCACAGGGAGTCGAATTAAGGGAAATTCCTTTTTTGTTGGGAAATTCCCTATTTAAACCACAAGTACAATCATGGTCGAAATAGAATGAGAATTCCGGTTATTTTAACGTTTTTCAAGATTTAAAGTTCTGGCGAGAAAGTCGATTTTGGGCTATCTCTTTAACTTAATCGAATATTTCAATTTGGGAGGGGTTAGCAGACTTCCAGGCTATATTCTGAGCCTTTTTGGACTATTTTTGAACTTTTGGATCCTGAGTCTTAAGTCTAGTTTTAAAACTCAGAGTTATAACTCTACCCTTCAAACCTACTTTAGAGCACTTACAAATCGATTGTGGTTTCAAAACTTCCCGGTGGATTTCCCTTTTTTCTCAAATATTACGACCATGATTGTAGTTATTAACCGCTCTGAGCAACGCAAATTAGAAATTTTTATCCTTTCAAAAACTTGTCGTTTGACAGTTTAGTACAGTAGCGTTTAGTATGATAAACAAAGCATAATATACCATTATTTTGGTAATAAAAGAGATGACAAAAAAATAAACAGATAAATAACTTTACCTTATCTCTATAAGAAGATATTTATGAGATGGACACAAATTGCTAATATTTGTAGACTAAATTTTGCTTCAGATGAGATGCCATTCTAACAGAAGTAACGGCTATCAGTAACATTTTTTTCCAAAGTCAACAACTTATTTGATTGTTCTTCTGCGGTGACACTTTAATGAAAATTATGGCTAGTTTAAGTTTTATGTAAATCGTTAGATCGTCTATCTTAAATTGCACCCAAAAATAACGCCAATAAGGGCCGGTGTAAAAAGGGCCGATAACGTAATTCGGAAGGAGATAAATTTGAAAACGGAGTTTAGTTCGGGGGGTTCGACATTCTTGAAAGATTCCCTATAAAGATCGAATGTTCTGCTTCCTCGATTTTGCAATACTATATAAACTTCAAGTGTAGAAAAAACTACCCTCGTTCGCAATGGAATGTAGTATTTCAATCTCCATAATTTTTGTTTTTGCCTTTCTGAAAGGTAAAGCTTCTATCGATGATATCATAGTATAAGAAAGCCGCGGCTGGAATATGTACAGCATTGTCTTTTCAGTTAATTGCTGTTCCATCTCTGTCTCCGAGCTTTATAAGCACATCAATATGATCAGTTTGTTATTGGTAGATAGTTTTTGAAATTTTTCTCTTATTTTTCTTCACAAAAAGTTTTTTTGTCGTTAGATATCTTTGAATCTGTACCCAATAGATCACTTGAACAAATTTTGGACATATTTTAGGGGTATTTTGTGGAAACAATAGTTTTTCGCTAAAATTAAAATTATAAGAACTATATTCAAGATGACAACTTTCCTGTCAGTTTAAATGATAAATTTTGAAGGTGCTGGCTTGAAATTTTCACAGTATTATCTTGATGTACTTTTTCATTGATTTCTAAATAGATTTCACTGAAATATTGCGAAGGCATTTCGAGGCACCTCATTAATTTTTGAGTTCTTTCAGCCCAGCCATTTTGTGCTTGTTTCAATTTCTTAGTTTTGATTTTTCCTTTACAATGATTTTATAATGCAAGTGTATTATCAAGAGCATATCATTAATGTCTAAAACGCACTGAGAAGTAAGTATTAACGACAAACCAATAAAATTTACCATTAAAGATGCTACATTACTGATTTCTTGATCAACAAATAGTCATCAAATACGACAGAGATAGAATAACAGAAATTCAGATGTTATCATTCCAGCCGCGGCTTTCTTATACTATGATGATATCTATTAATAATTTCTCCTGCATATAGCAACAAATGGGATGGCAAAACCATGAAAAGTTTGACCTTGAATGATGGAACTACGCTCAGTTTTGGTGGTAAGTTTGATTCGAAATTTTGTTTTAATATACGGTAAATTTTATAAATTTTCCACTATACAATCTAAAGCTCGCGAGTACCCAAAACGAAACATCCTTATTTTCTATTTGGTGTTCTATATTCTCCGAAAAAAAACCTTGGAATATATGATAATGGTAGGCCAATCTATATCATATGATTTGTACATCTGCTACATAATATTTTCTATCCATGATTTAGTTTGATTTTATTTCATCATTCATTTGATTCAATGTTCAAATCATAATCTCATTTCTTTGACAGTAGTGAACAAACAGACGATTAGACACTGCCAGACAACAAAGGGCTAACCATACGAGATTTTATCTGTTTAAAAAGGTTTGGTAGAGATGCCTGCTATTCCTGGATACTTTAAGAACTTAAGCATACACGAGCCTGACCAAGGGGGGGGGCACAGAGTGTATTGCATACACTTGCTTATAAAAAAAACATGTATATCCGCCACGCGTATTTCACTCTTTTTCGGATATATCCGACACGTTTATTTTATCTATATTTGTCATCCATATGACGGGTATATCCAACATGCATTAAATCTGTCTCCAAGCCCCAAATTGAAAATTTTCTATAAATGAAAATCAAGGGCCTCATCTATTGACCCAAGGACTGAGTATGCCAAATTTCAGCTAAATCTGACCATTTTGGAAGTCTCCAGGCAGTCTCAAAGATAAAGCATCATTTGGCACTAAATGCTGGTCCCAAGTTCCCGTAGTGCCAATATTTTTCGGAAAAAAATTGTCGGATATATCTGACGTTGGCAAAATAGGAAACCTGTGAAAATTCCCATCTTTAAAAGCCGCAGCAAATAGATCGAGGTGCTAAAATAAGGTATCAGTAGGGAAAAGGTTAATATTACAGCTTAAAAGTACACAACATGACTTCTCGAGGCGAAAAATGGAATGTGTGTTTTCTTTCTCTCAGCTTGCGTTAGACATATCCACATTTGACAGCCACTAGAAAACTGTATGTATGTATCAAACTTTCCCCTTTGATCATAACAGAAATATTAAACTTTCTCGCCATCAAACTCATCTCTTCAAATATCACGTGTTAAATCTTTAAATGTTAGGTTCAATTCAATCGTCGATGTTGCCAACTCTCTCTAATTTCAACCTCCACTATTCTAATCTTTCTGTAATTCGAACTTAAACATTAGTCCGCTCAATTGGAAAGTTGATTAAAGTACTGTTCGTAATTATCAATTTTCTTTTTGATTTGTAGAAAATCCTTGGTCCCTCGAAGGTACGGGTCCTTATTTTACCCGAAATGCTCACTTTATTATTATCAATAGCTGAATCTTGTCAAAATGTTAAGTCAATAGCATTTTCCAATCACTAGATACAGTATCCTAGGACTGATTTAGTTAAAAGGGCAACTTTGAGCCGGTCTGTAAAATACACGATACCAGCAGGTCTCAAAAATTGACCCTCTGTGCTGCCTCAAAAATACTAGACAGGAGACCCGCCCTGTATTTTTATAATCTGATATATACAGGACGGGTATGACCTGTGAGACAGATTTCTGCCTCAAAAAATTTACAGTGGGAAATTCGAATTTAGCGTTGTCCTCACTTACTAAAATAAAAGCCAAATTTCGGAAGTTGCGTTTTTTCTAAGAAAGTGTAACCAGTGAAAGAATAACAGATTGACTATGTTTTTAACCGTCTTTAAAATCTCGGAAATTCAAACTCACTACTACAGCCCAAACCATGCTATATTTTTCACCATCAGTATATAAAATAAGAAATCATAGCATTGATCTCCAGGCTACAAAAATAAATGTCACTGGACAAAATTTGAGCAAAAAAAAATGAGCAAAATTAGAGGGGGTCCTATTTTCGGTATTCTCAGAGACTGATGACGTCACCCCCTCCCTCCAAGATGCTCAAGTTAAGGTTTAACGTTTTAGAAACAATTTGAGAATGTTTTAAGACTAGAAATTTGAAAATTTTCCTAGGCCGAAGGTCGTAATCTCATTCAATGTTCAATTTTCTAACAGTTCTCGAGCCACGTAAGCATAGGATAGCTGATCGTAGCAATTAATACGAGAGTTTAGTTCTCAATAGTCGAACGTGCGCAACGCACTGGGCTCAACTTCAGTGGCTTCAAATTATCCATAGGTCCAATTGTAGACCAGATATTCACCCAAGGAACAAGTGTGCAAAAGTTCAGCCAAATCAAACAATTTTTGAAGTCTCCAGGCTGCCCCAAAGTTTTAGCCTCGTTTTGGCGAATAACTCGTACCCAGGCCCCTAAAATCAATATTTTCAAAAAATGAAAAAACACCCCCAGATATTCACCCAAGGAACAAGTGTGCCAAATTTCAGCCAAATCCAACCATTTTTAGAAGTCCAGGCTGCCCTAAAGTTTTTGTGACAGACAGACAGACAGACAGACAGACAGACACACACACACACAAAGAAATGAGAATTTTATGCGAAAAAAAGAGAGCCAATAAACCAATCAATATAAATTTTAAATAGGCATTCATTAGGAAGTGTGGAAGTGTTGCAAAAAACTGTGATGCTGAACATTAAAACTCATTAAAGCCCATTTCCCCTAAATATCTGTTTCCCTTTTCCAGGAGGGAGCTTTTTTTGAAAAATGGGGAAACAGATCCGACCTTAATTCCTTAAAACTATGGAGAAGCAGATCTTTTCTAGGAATAAGATTTTTGAAACTTTTGGCCAACAGATCAAATTTTCCAGGCTATGCTAGCAACTCCAGAAGATTTTTCAAATTTTAATTTTTTTTTCAAAACCTATCCTTTTTGAAAAAGAAAGAAAATGAGGGGTCATAGGCCTCCAGAGGATAAGTGGTTGTAAAGATATTCAAATTTTAGTGTAAAAAATGTCAAAATAAGGTTAGGAAAATAGCTTGGAAAAATTCGAAAAATGTGTCAAAAAAAGGCTTCTTTAATTTTGCATAATCGTAAATCCTCGAATAAACGCCCCCTCCACGGAGGGGGACTTATTTGAATATTGTTATTAATTGAATAAGATATTGAGAAGATACTTGTGTCCTAAAAAGAAAGAAAGCGATTAAGAATAAAATGATAAAAATTGTCAATTGGATTTTTCAAATTTTTTTTTTTATCCTTTTTTGAAAAATCAACCCTTTGAAACAGTTAAGTTTAAGCAGATTCCGAATTTGTTGATATACAAATTTCTGAAATAAAAAAATAAGCGCCCCCCTTAGAGCCTCAAAAATTAAATAAGTGCACGGGCGCTTATTTGAGGATTTACGGTATCTTTTTTTCTAGTTTACCCATTTTCAAGGGGGGGGGGGTGTTTGTAGGGGTTCGAAATACTGTTTTCCCGTCAAAGTTTTTGCTAAATCCTGGAATCCCGAAAATTGAAAAAAATGATAACATCTTCACAACGGTTTTTAAAGGTTAAAATACCGGCATAATGGCAAAAAATAAGGCTAAATACCGTCACCGTCTTAAAAAAATACTGTTTTCCCGTCACTTTTTTCGTCAAATCCCGTAATAACGCACTAAAAAAGGGCCAAAAGTACAAACCCCCCATTCGAATCAAGGGGCCTCTGGAAATGGAGGAACAAAAAGTTATAAGTAAAGAATACCGTGAGTGGTCCTAAATCCGACAGCCCTGCCTAAATCCGATTGGGTC
>NW_027103474.1:0-19248 GCF_902728285.1 Clytia hemisphaerica
ACTGACGAAGACCAACCAATCGCCTCTCAGGCGTTCTTGTGTGCTGTTACTTTTACTTCGAAACAAGGTTAGTTTGTCCACGGTTATTTAGTTTCCCTAGTTTGTCCGCGGTTATTTAGTTTCCCTGCTCAGACGTTATTGTTTAGGACAAGGCAAGTTTGCCCGAGGATTGGATAGTTCTGTTTTTGTTCTAATGTTTCACAGAAGAATTCAGCCTTGATACTCATTCTAAATTCTGTCGCCCATTTATCGCTCTTGGTAACTCTTAGCGAACATAGTATGTCAATATTGATCCAATTCAATTGGATCGAGTCGGCCGGGAGATCAGCCAACACGAGTCAGTTCAACCAATATCGAGAAAGCTTTCACCTAGTTTGTCTCATTTTTTATAAATACTAGAAGTAATTAAGTTCAACAAACAATACACTTAAATGGCGCGATCGGCTTATAATAAGGAGACTGGTAATGAATCTACAAGGAGAATAACGCCAAAATTCTTTTTATCCCCATAAATATATAAATACATAAATAAATTTATATCCCCATGTCGGCGCAACGGCCGTGGATATTTGGACGCCATTCCTTCCTTGTAAACTCGAACCCAGTCTCCTAATAGGCCATTTCACAGTCGAAATGGATCATGGGTAATCAGGACTGATTGCGCCCCGATAACGGTTTCCTGTTGGTTAGGCGCAAAAATCTTCAAAATTTTTATTTGTTTCTCATCTCATTTTTATCTCGATTTCTTTTCTAGGTGCTAAACAAGTCGAATATGATTTACGTTTCCCTACATCAGCACGCTCAACGTTCGGCGATAAACGTCTTCAAAAGTTCGGTAGTATCGTACCAAAGAAATGGTATACACAATTCATCTATCCCATCACGTTCCCAGGGATCAACCCAAGAAATGAATTTGAGGACGTTGGTGGTCCACCACCTTACTATCATGAAGGATTCTTATCCGTTCAGAATGCTGTTAATATGGCTATCATCAAGAGCAAGGCTAAAGGTTGGGATACTTCTGTTTGAATGTTCGACAGAAGTTTTTAGACTGCACCATCTTATTTTGTTTACCGCGAATAGACGTTGCCAGTATAGAGTAAATTGTTGTTTTTTTTTCATACAAATCAATAATCGTCGGATTTTCTTTGGACAACACTTAATTAAATATAAGGATCTATTAATGTTTTCAAGTTCCTGACTTCCCGAAAAATCTACTCGGTGAATATCGGAAACCAATTTATATTCTCCAAAAATAAAAAACTTAAAGTAGTGTCTCAAACAACTGCGACCTTCTTCTACAGATAACCAATTGGATCGTTAGATAATTCTAAGAAAAACTTGAATTTGAATTTCTTTTACAGATTTCAACGAGACTCTATACGACATTCAATTACAACGATTCCCGTACCCGGATGGCTGGCGTGACAATTTCATTATTGTGATTCAAAGCAGTTTACCGTTACTGTTGATGTTGTCTTTGGTTTATTCAGCTCTGGTCATCACCAAGAATGTCGTTCATGAAAAAGAAAGAAAACTGAAGGTATTTTCTATACCTCTTATTTGGTTACGCACCATAGTTAAGATAGTTCGGTACCCCCCTCCCCTTCATGAAAGGAAGTTTTCTGTTAGAGTAGTCTGAGTCAAAGAAGAAATAAGTTTATTTTTATTATTTCGCTTTCTCTCTCTAAAGATATTTCACATATATTTGTTAGCTATTTTTGTCGAACATCCTTGCGGGATAGGCATTTTTAAAGGTTGGAGGGGGTGGGAGTGTCAAGAAGGGGGGGGTCGTTTAAGGAGGGGGATCAGACCCCTTTCCGCACTATGAGTTAAGGTGACCGGGAGGATCCTTTTTCATCAGCAACCTACCCCAATTTATAGCCTGATTTGTTTCCCTTGTTCCTTCTCTTTCACTTCACTGCACTTCATTAAAGGTATTTTGCTCACTTTATAGTAGCTTTTCTACTTTAGTTGAAGATGACCAGAGATAAAGGGGTATCTTTTCCTAAATCTTGTTTTCTTTCATTACTATAAATAAAATTTGCTACTTGTAAAAATTATTGGTAACATCCAGTTAGAGATAATCTTAGATGTAGGACCTATTTTTTCATCTGGATCTTAAATCCAGGCTGACGTAATACTTTTGTAAGCACTAATCATGTTTATGAACTCTTTTTGGAATCAATTACCATAGCAATATTTTGAAAACGAGGTAAGCGTTGTTCGTGACGTAATTTATGAAAAGGTCTATGATGTTATCATTTTATTAGGCACATAAGCTAAAGTCATTGTGCTACTGGCCTTGTTCTATTTTATTTCCAGGAATCGATGAAAATGATGGGACTATCAAATTGGTTGCATTGGGCGGCTTGGTTCATCAAATGTTTCGTTTTTCTACTCATCCCAATGTTTATATGTTCCCTTATGCTGTGTCTGTCTTTCTCTTCTAATGGTCGAAAGATGTTGAACCATTCTGACGGGTAATATAAAAGTTTTCTATTGTAAAACTTCTTGATTTTTTTCGGGTAAAAGAGGCAAAAGTTGTTCCGGGAAAAGTTGAATCATTTTGACGGATAATTACACACTTTTTCATCTGTAAAAACTAATAAATTTTGAATAATGAAGCTCGATAATTGTTCCTATTTTTTCGAAAGTTTCAGATTTGAACGTTCTTAATATGCTGCTTTATTCTCTTTCCTAAAATCCTAAAAGGGGGCTTCAAATCAGTATATTCTTCGTGATTTCTGATTTCTGAGTTTCATATAAAAATTTGTCAGATAATTAAAGAGAAACGTAAGGCGCATAGAAAATGGATCATCTCACTTCAAAACGACGACACTGAAAGACGTAGAAAGGAGTACGTAAGATGGCGCAACGCCGCTAATAGAGCCTTGACTCGCTCCAAGAGAGAGTTCGAAAAAAAGATCAGCGAACAATCAAAAACAAATCCAAAAAGATTCTGGAAATATGTACGCAGCAATCTGAAAGCAAGAACGGGAATACATCCTCTCCTCGAAAACCCTAATAATGAAAATTCGATCAAATATGATGACAAAAGTAAAGCCAACATACTCCAGAGCCAATTCTGTAGTGTCTTTACACGTGAGCCACTCGAACAACTCCCTGAATTCCATTCCAGGACGGATAAAGAAGTAGAGATAAATATACTAACTGAAACTATAAAAAAGGAACTCAAGGCGTTAAATCCAAGCAAATCCATGGGGCCAGATGAACTTCACCCAAGGATGCTAAAGGAGCTCGCTGAATATATTGCAGAACCGCTTTTCCTAATAATGACAAAATCTCTCAACGAAAGTTGTCTCCCAAACGACTGGAAGCATGCTAATGTATCACCTGTTTACAAAAAAGGAAACAAAAATATAGCGGAAAACTACCGTCCGATTAGCCTGACATCCATTGTGTGTCGAATGATGGAAAAGATTCTTAAAACACATATTATGTCGCATCTAGAGCAAGAGAAACTACTTTCTAACAAGCAACATGGTTTTATCAATCGCCGATCAACAGTAACACAACTGCTAAACTATCTAGATGTGTGTACCGAAGACATTGCTAACGGTAAAGCTGTTGACGCAGTATACTTTGACTTTGCAAAGGCATTCGACTCAGTTCCCCACCAAAGGCTCTTAATCAAATTAGAAGCCTACGGAATAAGAAATAAGTTGCTTGAATGGATCAGATACTTCCTGAAGGATCGTTTTCAGATAGTTAAAGTAAATGGAGTTGAATCCGAAAAACAATTAGTTCTTAGTGGAGTACCCCAAGGTAGTGTCCTAGGGCCTACCCTTTTCGTTCTATACATCAACGATTTACCAGATTCAATTAAATCACAACTCTTTCTATTTGCTGACGACACTAAACTTGTCAATAAGGTAGAATCAATTGAAGATGCACTTATAATCCAGGAGGACATCGATCGACTACAGCAATGGTCAGATAAGTGGCTTTTAAAATTTCATCCCGACAAATGTCATGTACTAACGTTAGGTAAGCCAAATATAATTAAACATGTACATCAATACACACTCGGAGGAAATTTACTGAAACATGTACAATTCGAAAAGGATCTCGGAGTTATCTTTGACCAAAATCTCTCATTCGACCAACATATATCAAACCAAGTAAAAAAGGCAAACTCAATGGCTGGTCTAATTAGACGAGCCTTCACGTATCTCACTCCTGAATTATTCCGTAAACTAACATTTGTCAGGTCCCACCTAGAATATGCCCAAGTCATTTGGTCACCGAAACTGAAAAAACACAAAAAAATTATAGAAGGTGTTCAGCGGCGCGCTACAAAAACAGTCGAAACATGTGGACGACTATGTTATGAAAGCAGACTACAAAGAATTGGAATCCCAAGTCTAAAATATAGGCGTGCGGTAAGTGATATGGTTGAGATCTTTAAACATTTAAATCACTATGAAAAATCGTGTGTTCCTAAGAAATTTAACCAACGAATAAGACCAATGAGAACACATAATTCTGAGCTGGTAAGAATTTTCGGGTCCGTGGACCACAGAGCAACTCCCTTTACTATCGGGGCATTGAACAGTGGAATAGCCTACCTGAAAAAGTAGTTAAATCATCTACAATACAAGAGTTTAAAGAAAACCTCGGTCTAGCTTGGAAAGAGAAAATGTTTGAGTATGATTGAAACTGTCACTATTGTTGCATATCTGTTTGAAGTTAACCTTTGTAATAAACCAAACCAATGTATGAGCGATTTATAGAGGCCCATGTGCTTGCACGGTGGCCTGGAAATCTGTAAAACATTATTATATTATATATAGGTTTCAAATTTAATGATCTTTTTCTCATCAACTTTCAGGTATCTAATTTTCATTTTTTTGATGTTGTATGCGACTTCTGGTATCATGTTTTGTTTCTTCGTCTCCACTCTTTTTTATCGTGCCAACATCGCCGCTGCCGGAGCTGGTAAGGAAAGTTATTGAATGGTGACCATTTTGCTTACTTTTGTTTGCTTCATCCTTGACATTAGTCAAAACACAGATATCTTATATTCATGATATGCACCATTGCAATGTCTTCCACGGACCCAACAGCTGATTGGTTGAAAGTGACATATTAACTGATTTTACGTCATTTACAACCAATCAGCTATTGGGTCATAAGACATTGCAATGGTGCATATCATGAATAAAACACTAGATAGAGCTACTCTGTATTTCCCAAGCCCGGGTTCCCAAGCAACGGCAGGTGAAGCAAAACAATGCGCCATCTTTGCTGAAAGTAGGTCACAGTAGAAACCTTGGTTTTCACTTATAAAGTTTGACACTGTAATGACTTCAACATTTCAAGGATCACACAAGCTAAATTGTGACGTCATTTCGTTCAAGATGGCGCGTCATTTTGTTTCTGCTAGAGACGGAATAGCTTTATCTAGTGTTTTATATAAGATATCGGTTGGTCAAAACTTTAAAAACTTTCATTTTTCTCGTCAGTTTAGTTTTGATTTTCAAACTGTATGACCCCATTATACACAAATGTTTTCATAGACATAAATGTCTTTTTGAAAACTTATCAACAAACAAATTTTCTTTTTTGAATGGCTCCCTGCATATCTGGCTATTTTGCTGTCCTGGCCCTGGTCCAATATCCTTAAGAATCCCCAAGAAATTATTTTCTAGAAAAGACCAATTGACTCTTATTTATTTCACCAGCCATTTCCTTCCTTGATTTTCTGGGCTGAAAAAGACCCCCATTCAAAACACCTGTCAATATTTTCGGAAAATAATCCTAAATTCTAAAATTCAGGCTGAATATTGAAAAAATATATGACCTATGCCGAGTTTCGAATTCTTTTTGCTAACTTTCTCTCCTTATTTTGTTTATAAAATTTCATTTATCTTTTTTACAGGTGTGTTATGGTTTCTGACGTACATTCCATATTTTTTCTTATACAACTACTGGTTCACAATGTCTGTCAAGTCAAAAATCTTGGCGTGCCTTGATTTCCAAGTTGCCATGTCATTTGGCTCTTATCTGATTGGTCAATTTGAAGGTCAAGGTCAAGGTGTCCAATGGTCAAACATCAATCAAGGTTCTTGTAAAATCAAATTACTGCTCTGGTGTATTTTCCTATTTTGACCAAATTATCGGCCCTTTTTACACTGGCCCTTAGTGGTGTTATTTTTTCGTCGTTGGTGTAATAAGAGGCCGGCGCAAGGGATCGGAATTAAATTAAGACCGGTTAAAAATGGAAAAAAAATGACTTTGATGCGATAAGGAGCTGGCGCTAAATGAGAGCAGGTGTAAAAAGGGTCGATAAGGTATACTGTAGCTCGTGGGAGTAGCTCTTAATTCATTACATGTGAAGGATGTCTTTTAACATACAAGAAATTCCCGTCGAAAGGAATTTAACCTTTTTCCATCTTTTTAAAATAGTCCAGGATTATCTTAAATGACTACAAACAAATACGATATTTTGTTACGTTTTTAGGTGTGACCATAGACGACAAGTTCACGTTCGGCCACGTGCTAATGATGCAAGTAGTTGACATCATTTTCTATGGATTACTCACGTGGTACATTGAAGGGGTTTTCCCTGGTGAATATGGCATCCCAAAGAAATTTTATTTCCCTTTCTCAAAAAAGTATTGGTGTAATGTTCAAGATTTAGTAAGTTTTTTTTCAAAAAAAATGATAACCTTTCCTAGGAGTGGTGCTTTTTATTATATTTAACGTCTGGAAAAGTTCTTCTCCAGGTAAACTTATTTTTAAGAGAGAAGGGAGAGAAGCCTTGGAAAATCTTGTTTATTCAGTCAGATTAATTTTTTTATCGTGTTCTATGGAAACTTTTACTATAGGATGAAGAAAGAGCTTACAGACTGCAAAAAATCTTTGGAAAGTTTCTTTTACCCAGCCAGATTTATAAGACATTTGTGTGGAAACTTTTCTTGTTGGACGAGGAAAAAATAGCCTTAACAGACTGAGATGACTTGGGAAGTCTCGTTTATTCAGTCAGATTTATAAGACATTTGTATGGAAACTTTTCTTGTAGGACGAAGAAAGAATAGCTTTGACGGACTGTGATGACTTGGAAAACAACCGGAAAGCGGGTGAAGACGATTCTTTTGAGGAATATCCTGAAGATCGCAAGATTGGAATTCAAATTCAAAATTTGAGAAAAACTTTTAAAACTGAAGCAGGTTGGAATTGACATCTTTTGAAACCTTTTTTTTTAATTCTGACATTCGGTTCTTTTGAGCTGGGCTCGGTTGCTTAACCCGTCTCATGCTAATGTCCAGCATATTTGTCATTATGAAAATTTTAACAGAGGCCCATGACATGTATAATTTGCATTACAAAAACAACACCATTCACTTTAGAGGGCGCATGAAGGAACTCTTAAAAAGATTTTGACAAGAAAAGTTAAAAAACGGATGAGCCGCATGGTTGAACTTAGAACTTCAATCATGATTTCAAGTTTTCAGAAAAACGATTTTATGTCCGACATTCCGCCTGGCAACTAGCAATCGTGCAGAATATCTTATTCTTTAAAACTTCTAGGCATAAAACAGGCAGTTGACGATCTCTCACTGAACCTCTATGAAGGAGAAATCACAGCACTCCTTGGGCATAACGGTGCCGGAAAAACTACAACAATTTCGATGTTGACTGGTCTTTTCCCTCCAACCTCTGGAAATGCTGTTGTCAATGGTTACGATATAATTTATAACATGGATAAGATCCGTGGAAGTTTGGGTGAGTTGATTGAGAAAAATTGTTTGTCGTTTGTTTTATTTATTCTGATCAGAAGACAACGACTTCGAGTCCCATTTAAACCGATTTCCATAGCACTCAGAAGCAATACTTTAGGCAAAACTTTCACGAGAAGAAAGTTATGTATGAAATATAATTATTAATAAAGCTTCGATCAACAGTCGAATTTTGGGAAAAGGTGTAGTTTTGGGGATAGAAGTTGTAAAATATAGTGAGCCTCAAGCCAAAGAACTTATGAAATTTATTTTTGTTGCTTTTGGTTTTTAGGCATCTGTCCCCAGCACAACGTTTTGTTTGATACGCTTACAGTGGAAGAACATCTTATTTTCTTTGCAACACTCAAAGGAATGAAAAGTAAACAAAAGATCGAAGAAGAAGTTAACCGGATGATCGAATCCATCGGACTGTCCGATAAACGGAACGCTGAATCACGGAACTTGTCCGGTGGTATGAAACGTAAACTATCCGTTGGTAATGCTTTGATTGGTGACTCTAAGGTTCGTTTATTATGTTTCCTGATCGCTTTGAACCCGTTAAGAAGAATATCTTAGCAGGGTTGCACCTCTAAATAGCACAGCCTTCATATAAAATGCGTGCTCTTTAATCCAAGTCACCGGTTGTCGTTGTCAAAGCAGAAGGACTAATCTCAAAATGACTCTATAACATATTTATAACCTTTCTATAAGATGAACCTTTGACAATGAAATTGGCCCTTTCATCTTTTAGAGGAGAGATTTATTCTCATGACCCAAAGCCGAATCTCGTTGTCAAAGGTTTATCTTATAGAAAAATTCTCACTTTCTTAGGATTTTGAAATTTTCCCTTTTGCATTGACAACGATGATATTTGACACGTCCTAGCTCCAGAGATTCGTGCAATTAAAGTTGACTCTTAGGTACTGTAACATTGGTATGGGCTTTCAATGAGGAATCATGGCTGAACCCCCCCCCCCCCTGAGGAAAATATGTTTCATGTAACACAAAAGGTTTTCGAAAACATTTGACGTGTCATTTGCGTAGGGCCACCTAAAATATTTGCCAACCAGGGGTTACCTAAATCTTAGGGGTCACCTGAATTCTTAGGTTCTTAGGGGGCACCTAAAAGCTGCTGCCAAGCCATGAATACAATTTCTTTGTCTGTATTATAAGGTTGTTATTCTGGATGAATCAATAAGTGGTGTTATTAGGAAATAATTCAGATGTGAATAGTTGATGGGAAAGCAAGTTAACCACAGATATCTTATATAAAACACTAGATAGAGCTACAACTCTGTACTTTCCAAGCAACGGCAGGTGAAGCAAAATAATGCACTATCTTTGCTGAAAGTAGGTCACATTAGGAACCTTGGTTTTCACTGTTGAAACTTGACATTGCAATGACTTCAAAATTTCTAGCTAAATTGTGAGGTCACTTCATTCAAGATGGTGAATTATTTTGCTTCAAATAGGGCAGGAAAAGCTCCCTCTAGTGTTTTATATAGAAAATCTGTGAGTTTAATAAAGATGAAGTGTTCACCATTAAGAATTTGTCTCGCTAACTTTTAGGTTGTTATTCTCGATGAACCAACAAGTGGTATGGATGTTGGAGCGAGACGGTTCACGTGGGATTTATTACAAAGAGAAAGAAGAGGAAGAACTATTTTGCTGACCACGCATTTTATGGATGAAGCTGATGTATTGGGTGAGTTTTGAAAGACTTTCCATTAAGTATATGATCCCTAATATAGGTTTTGATTCAAATTTAGATTCTGACCTGTAAGATTAGGCGAAATGAGATGTTTTTTAAGTTTTTCGGAAGGTCGGTATTGGGCTTTTCCAGAAAAAAAAACCGTATACCCCCTGTTGAGGAGGTCCATCATTTTGTGGCTGGAAATGCTGCAACCCCCTGGAATTCCAGGCAATTTCAGGCATAAACCCCTCTGGAATTCTGAATTTTAGTAGGATTTAAAAGGCTACCCCCATGGAATTCCAGTTATTTTTGACAGATTTTTGTATCTCCCTATGGAATTCCGCTACATATCAAACCTTACCCCCTTGGAACGGAAATGGACCTCCTCAACAGGGGGTATACGGTTTTTTTCTGGAAAAGCCCATTTCTTCTTCAAGATAAACATGTTTTTAGTCGTCTGAAACATATTAATGAAATCTTCCTATGGATTTGATAGCGTTTAAACCGAAATGTAGGGGTCATATTCTGTATATGGGGTAACTCCTTCTAGAGGCCAATTTTTGCAGGGCCATAGAAAATTAATTAGATCACTTTAGATCATTTTCTTCCCAGTATTGGCTTTGCTATCAATCTTTAAATTACATAGTTGTACGATCAAGTCTTAAGTTTAAATTAAAAAAAATTGAATTAAATTTACAAGATGTTTAGCTATAAAAATTGTGGTGCTTAGTGAAATATTGCTTTAGTGCAATTAATCATAATAAAAGTGTATTTTTTTTATGCAGTGCCCTAGCGATCGGGGGAAGGGGAACCTATTATATAACATATATTTTTTGATTGAATTCGTTGATTTTTGGTGTATTTTCCAGCAATACAGAGGTCTAAGTTTATCAAATTTTACCCCTCTGGCCAAACCAGGGTTTGCCCTCATTGTGTCACTAAACTTTAGCCCCCCCCCCAATATCAAAATCCTTCCTATTTTCTTTTAAGTACTAGTGATTGTATAGTTATCATTGCATCAAGGGAATGTTCAACGTTACTATAACGGACGGGTGGAGCACTCGATCTGAAAACTACCCTATGTGCGGACAAAAATCAGGGTCTCCGAAATGAGACCTTATAGTGCAGAGAAAATTTAACTTGATTTGAGTAAATTTTCTAACTTTCTGCACCCTTAGAGTACACTTTCTCTCATTTCAACCCTTACAGTGGACTTTGGGAATCCAGAAAAACATACCCTTAAGGGCTGCACTATGGTACCCTCCCCCCATTATAGGTGGAACGTCAATTTTCTTCCTCATTGTAAATTTGCCCTCCTTACCTCCTTTTCACAGGTGACCGTATAGCAATCATGGCGTCAGGGAAAGTGCAGTGTTATGGATCGTCATTGTTTTTGAAGAAGAGATATGGTGTTGGCTATCATATGGTTATGGTTAAAACCCCGACGTGTGACCCATCGCAAGTGCAAAATTTGATTGAGAATTACGTGCCGACTGCTCAGCTAGAAAGTAACATAGGTAAGAAATAAATCTTCTTTGTAGCTCTATTATTTAAGTGACCATCTGCGTGGTCTTTTGTGTAAGTAAAGGTGTATAGGGTCTTGCACAGTGTACAGAACCCCTCATTTATAAGAGTGGGTTTTGATTGGTTGAAAAAGGTTCGAAAAAGATAGTGAAGTTCTTTTGGCTTATGAAAATAATTTTCTAAAATTTTTACTAAAATTGAGAAAAAATCTAATTAATATGTTTTGACCTAAAAAAAGCTTGAATAACTATAGCTTCTTCGATAGCTTCTGCAAATCTTGTAGCATATCATGGAGGGTAATAGGTCACGAATCTTCTTGTACAACAGATTTATCTTTATATTTGATTTATTCTTCTAGGACTGGAGTTATCATTCATTTTACCAAGTGAATATTCGAATAAATTTGAAGAATTGTTTACTGAAATTGAATCGAATCGTGAAGGGCTTGGAATCGCAAGTTATGGTGCTTCTGTTACTACGTTGGAAGAAGTTTTTATTAAGGTAAATGTGAACAGAGCTTTATGCAGTCGTTTTCTATCATTTAGCATTAAAAAGAGGTCTTTTACCTCATCTAAGTCAAACGAAATCATAGCTTTCCATCGTTGTTGCTGACTGATTTAGAGTTGGTATAGATTCCAACTGAATTTTTGTGTTCTCTTTTTATATCAGGTTTTAAATTTAAGCTGTCTCAGCCAGATTGAAAAATTCCATGAAATTTCTGTCTTAAATTACATTTGTTTTATATTTTATAAAAAAAAAACTTAAACCGAACGAGCTCATTTTCTGACTTCGACATTCAAAATACATAAATAGAGAGATATCTCGACTTCTTTCGAGTCATTGTCAATACTTTTCTATTTTGAATATCGAAATAATGAAGATGAGCTTGTTCGGTTTAAGTTTTGTTTTATTCTGTCTCAAAATTTAGCAAAGTTTAAAGAAAAGTATACTAGTACTTTGGTCGTGTCAAATCCATTTTTTCATCCTGAATGAAAATTTTACTATGAATATTCGAATGATAGAAGTTCGAATAAGCGAGAGAGTTTTCGTTAAACCTTAACCTCGAAATGAATGAATGTTACTAACTAATGTAGCTAGATCATTTGGATTGACAATCGAAACAAGTTGCCTTGGGAATAACGGAAATTTGAAATATTGACGGGTGCTGGTGGATAGCCCATGTCACCTATATACAAAGTATACATTATGTTCGGTTTTATTGGAATTCGAATGCGTAAAGTTCCAGACTTGAAAATACCGGGCTTTTTATGAAAAGGCTTGAGAATTCGGACTTTTTTATTTAGGTTGGTGAGGAACAGGATACACAAGAGTCGCGTTCACACACGGCATTATTCAGACAGCTGTCTGGCAAAGATCAAGACAGTACTAATGGTATGTACTTTAAACTAGATCGGAGTCTTCTATAACATAGTCTTCTTATAATAATATAAACCGTAATATCGGTGAATACTACGTGGTAATGTTGTTAGTTTATATAATAATATCTTTCATCTTTCAATATCTGACTTACTATCTCGTAACTTTAGTCGTCTAACAGATGTAATATTATGGTGGAAACCTGCAGCTCTCTAAATTAAAGACTCAAGTATTTTGAATATCAATTTTTTTTCAGGAACTGCTTTACCAACTTTTGACGCAGCCTCTATCCCGTTTTATCAACCAACGTATGAGAAGAACACAGGCTGGACACTCTTCTTTCAACGTTGGAAAGCTATGTTCTATAAGAAAATTCTTCACTCCAAACGTCATAAATGGTCTTTGATAGCTCAATTGGTTGTCCCGACTATCAATGTTTTGTTAGGTTTGATTGTCGTTCGAACCTTCCCCAATGCAACAGCATCACCGCCTCTCGCAATGGATCTTGGGATGTTTACTAAAGATCAATATATCCCATACTGCTCTTCGACAACGTCAAGAATATGTACTAATAGGTATATGTTAACAATATCCCCATGCTGAATTCTTAGGAAGACGCCAAACTTTTATTTTCTTATTGTCTTTTCGATGATCACCATAGGATAGGTAGACACTGACACTGGACCCTCTAGTATTCGTTTGCCTTTTTAAAAAACTTAAATATAAACATAGAGATACCCTTTTTTATGTAATAGAAAAGAGGTGCGCCTCTTATCCTGGCAAAAGTAGAATAATCAAAATAAAATTTGTGCTGTGAAATGGGAGAACAATGTTCTTTCTTTTGTTTTAAAAATGTTGTGTAAGCAAATGGTAGGAGATACGATAAATGATGTATTTTAAAGAGAATGCCCTTTAACTTTGTGCTGTGAAATGGGAGAACGATGTTCTTTCTTTTGTTTTAAAAATGCTGTGTAAGCAAATGGTAGGAGATACGTTAAATGATGTCTTTTAAGTTAAGCTTAGCACAACTAAAGTCTGTCCAGATATAATTGGCAGTGGAAACAAGAATGCCTGTAACTTTTGATAGTCAAATATAATTATGGAAATTTTTTTTGCTTGTTTTAGAGAATTAAAAGTGCTATATTTGAATGTATTTTTGGTTGAAAAATTTGCGATTTTTAGCGGTTAAATTTGCGATTGTAAAAATTGAGCTTTTTTTCTACTTATGCTATAACGTTAATTTTTACACCAGTGGTAGTTCAACCTTAGGTTAAGAAGTTTATTAAATTTCAAGGCGAACAGAAAAGTCCTTCGGAAGATATGGGACCCGAAAAACCCCTTGGTAGCACTTTTCTGTGAAATATCAAATCTCCTTATTTTCTTATCTGCGAACCGAAAATAAATTCATTTATTTACTAATTCTCCGAAATTATAGGCCTGAGACACAAAACAAAAAAGAACAACTAGAAATCTCGATTTCGAGACAGATTGATATCTTTCATGTAGTAGGAGCCGTACCAAAGCCTAGAGTCGAAAAACATAAACTATACATCCTAATGAAAATAAAAATCCTAATATTAATTACCCTAGTTTTAGTCCTAATCCTATTACTAACCCTAATCCTAATCCTATTCCTAATCCTAACCCTAACCCTAACCCTAACCCTAACCATAAAATACTTTTCGTAACCTATTTTCTCCGTTTTGATCCCCTCGGATGAAAACTGCACTAGCCCCGTTCGCCAATTTGGTGCTCCAACTGTCTCTGAAAATGGAACTGCTAGAGAGAAACCGTGGGGGATCGAAAAGAAGAGCTGAAAACTTTGTAAACTTAAAACGCGAATAAACATATCACACTCCGGAAAAACAATCTATACTTAAAAAACCCCTTGTTGAAACTTGACATCGAACATAGATATTGTACATACCGAAAAACACAACACCCGCATGTAAAACTGCTGTTTTGAAGCTGTCGTATCAAATCTTTCTTTTTGAAAGGGTACTTAAAGTTCAAATAGAAAATTTTTTGAATCTGTCAAATTCTATGTTAATACATAAAACATAAAATTATACAAAACACTAGTCAATATCTAATACATACAAAAAAGCTAAAAAACGTTCAACGCTAAAAACTTTTGTGACGTGTTGCTAGTAAAGTTGCAAGCGACTCTAGAAGCTTTGAACGACGTGTGAAGAGGAATGCAAAAATCTACCATCTTAAGCCCACGCTTCAAAATTGATAAAATGCGGAACCCTAAAAACGCCTACCTAAATAACGCCCAAAATGCCGAACACGAAAAACTCTAAAAACGCCTTCCGCCTCTCGCATAATGTTCTCCGAAAATGTAAATAAATACACAACTTGTTACTAAAAACGGGGGTAGTGATATGATTGATAAAACAGTTTTTCGATCATCAATTGTAAAAGGGGTTACGCACGATACGAAAATCTCGTGTTCGCAAGCGAAAGGTTTTTTACACTACATACCGTAGGATTGCTAAACTTCCTTATTCCCAGCGAAACGTTCCGATTGCTAGTGTACAACGGAAAAGGACCAAAACGCCACAAAAGTAGATTTAACACCGATTTTAGCCGGAGACGCCTAGAAGCAAAAAGATCCCGGATACGGGGCAGGCATGTTTTCCCGGGAATGAGAAAGTTAGCCATTTTATGATACAATTTTCAAAAGTTGTACCCAGCCGTTTGGGTGAAATAATTCGAGGCATGATTTGGGCTATTTTCGCGATATTTGCATGGTGAACAAACCTTTTTTGGTAATTTTCATGATCGTCACGAGAGCAAGGAAAATTTCTATCAATGCATTTTAAACATGTACAAACTCTGGTGAACCAAAAGAAATTTGATTCTATTTTCAAAACAAACTGCTTTTTTGAAGTTTTTTTTAACTCAAATATCTTAAAATTTCAACCTAAAATACTTTTTCTCTTTTCTCGTTTTCTTAAATCAGGGGGTAATGTATATCTACAAAAATTGATCTTGTTCATCAAAAATTGAGAATATTTTACAATAAGAAAACCAAAGGAAAATTTATATTTTCAGGAAAAAAAAAAAAATTATAGCATCCAAAAGTTATATTTTTTGAAATGCATGTCAAGAAGTAAAAAACTTTCAAAACAGGGAAACAATTTCATAATTTCAAACATACACTTTTTTTAATATAAGAACAATTTTATAAGAACAACGAGGCTCAAAATCGCCAAAAAATAAGAACAATTTTTAAGAACAATGCTGAGCCTGAAACTACTCAATTTCAATCAATTTAGGGGTCAAAGTAATAAAAATTGGGTATAATTCCTAAAATACCTGACTTACATCCTATTAATAAGAACATGATAGAAGCTCAAAGTGCAAAAAAAAAAAGAACAGTCGAGGCTCAGAAAAATTTTACTGGTTCTTATATAAAAAAAGTGTAATGCAAAAGAAGAAAAAAAAATCTCATATATACAGTACTGGGAAACATCTTCATAATCTGAAAGAACATCGAAAGGAAAAAATTCCCCTAGCAGAAGGCATTTTGTAATTTTCGAAAGCATGCTGCAAAAGCAAAAAATGTCACATACAGTAATTGGCAATCATAAATTCCAAAATTTCCAAAAAGAAAAAAAGTCTTCATGCCAGGATATTGCTTGAAAAAATTTTCAATTGAGGCGAAAATAAAAAAATGTAGCGTTTCTGGAAACCAACCGGGTGAAAAATAATAATTTTCTGATCTGGCCGCAGACTATGGGTTCATCTATATAGTTCATTATAAAAAAAATCAAGTTGGAGCATTTAAGCTATAAAAGTAGTTTGGTTAGATATTCCCACTTTATGAAAAACTTTTATTACATTTGTTTTATATTTTATAAAAAAAAAACTTAAACCGAACGAGCTCATTTTCTGACTTCGACATTCAAAATACATAAATAGAGAGATATCTCGACTTCTTTCGAGTCATTGTCAATACTTTTCTATTTTGAATATCGAAATAATGAAGATGAGCTTGTTCGGTTTAAGTTTTGTTTTATTCTGTCTCAAAATTTAGCAAAGTTTAAAGAAAAGTATACTAGTACTTTGGTCGTGTCAAATCCATTTTTTCATCCTGAATGAAAATTTTACTATGAATATTCGAATGATAGAAGTTCGAATAAGCGAGAGAGTTTTCGTTAAACCTTAACCTCGAAATGAATGAATGTTACTAACTAATGTAGCTAGATCATTTGGATTGACAATCGAAACAAGTTGCCTTGGGAATAACGGAAATTTGAAATATTGACGGGTGCTGGTGGATAGCCCATGTCACCTATATACAAAGTATACATTATGTTCGGTTTTATTGGAATTCGAATGCGTAACGTTCCAGACTTGAAAATACCGGGCTTTTTATGAAAAGGCTTGAGAATTCGGACTTTTTTATTTAGGTTGGTGAGGAACAGGATACACAAGAGTCGCGTTCACACACGGCATTATTCAGACAGCTGTCTGGCAAAGATCAAGACAGTACTAATGGTATGTACTTTAAACTAGATCGGAGTCTTCTATAACATAGTCTTCTTATAATAATATAAACCGTAATATCGGTGAATACTACGTGGTAATGTTGTTAGTTTATATAATAATATCTTTCATCTTTCAATATCTGACTTACTATCTCGTAACTTTAGTCGTCTAACAGATGTAATATTATGGTGGAAACCTGCAGCTCTCTAAATTAAAGACTCAAGTATTTTGAATATCAATTTTTTTTCAGGAACTGCTTTACCAACTTTTGACGCAGCCTCTATCCCGTTTTATAAACCAACGTATGAGAAGAACACAGGCTGGACACTCTTCTTTCAAACGTTGGAAAGCAGTTCTATAAAGAAAATTCTTCACTCCAAACGTCATAAATGGTCTTTGAGAGCTCAATTGGTTGTCCACTATCAATGTTTTGTTAGTTTGATTGTCGTTCGAACCTTCCCCAATGCAACAGCATCACCCGCCTCTCGCAATGGACTTGGGGATTTTACTAAAGATCAATATATCCCATACTGCTCTCGACAACGTCAAAGAATATGTACTATAGGTATATTTAACAATATCCCATGCTGAATTCTTAGGAAGACGCCAACTTTATTTTCTATTGTCTTTTCGATGATCACCATAGGATAGGTAGACACTGACACTGGACCTCTAGTATCGTTTGCCTTTTAAAAACTTAATAGAAATAGAGAGACCCTTTTATGTAATAGAAAAGAGTGCGCCCTTATAAAAGGAAAGATCAAAATAAAATTTGGCTGTGAAATGGGAGAACAATTTCTTTCTTTTGTTTGTAAAATTTGTTAAGCAAATGTAGGGGAGATACGTTAAATGATGTCTTTTACGTTAGCTTAGCACAATAAGTTGTCAGATAATTGGCAGTGGAAACAAGAATCCGTATTTTGATAGTCAAATATAATTATGGAAATTTTTGTTGCTTGTTTTAAGAATTAAAAGTGTATTTGAATGTATTTTTGGTGAAAAATTTGCGATTTAGCGGTTAAATTTGCGATTGTAAAAAAAGCTTTTTTTCTACTTATGCTATAACGTTAATTTTTTCACCAGTGGTTTCAACCTGTTACGAGTTTATTAAATTTCAAGGCAACAAAAGTCCTTCGAGATATGGACCGAAAAACCTTGGTAGCACTTTTTGAAATATCTCCTTTTTTTCTTATCGGCGAACCGAAAAAATTATTTATTTACTAATTCGCGAAATATAGGCCTAGACACAAAACAAAAAAGACCAACTAGAAATCTCGATTCGAGACAGATTGATTCTTTCATGTAGTAGAGCCGTCCAAAGGCCTAGCGAAAACTAAACTAACATCCTATGAAATAAAAATCCTAATATTACCCAGTTTTAGGCCCTAACCCTAACCTAATCCTAACTAATCCTAACCCTAACCTAACTAACCTAACCAGGACTTTCCGTAACCTATTTCTTTTCTGTTTTGATCCCCTCGGATGAAAACTGCATAGCCCCGTTGCCAATTTGGTGCTCCCTGTTCTGAAATGGAACTGCTAGAAGAGAAACGTGGGGATCGAAAGAAGAGCTGAAACTTTGTAAAACTTTAAACGCGAATAACATCACACTCCGGAAAAACATCTATACTTAAAAACCCTGTGAACTTGACATCGAACATAGATATTGTACATACCGAAAACACAAACACCCCATGTAAAACTGCTGTTGAAGCGTCGTATCCTCTTTCTTTTTGAAAGGGTATAAAGTCAAATAGAAAATTTTTTTTGAATCTGTAAATTTATGTTAATACATAAAACATAAATTATACAAAATAGTCATATCTAATACATACAAAAAAAAAAAACGTTCAACGCTAAAAAACTTTTGACGTGTTGCTAGTAAGTGCAAGCGACTCTAGAAAGCTTGACACGTGTGAAGAGGAATGCAAAATCTACCCTTAAGCCCACGCTTCAAATTGATAAAATGCGGAACCCTAAAACGCCTACTAATAAACGCCCAAAATGCCGAACGAAAAACTCTAAAAACGCCTTCCGCCTCTCGATAATGTTCGCCAAAAAGTAAAATACACAACTTGTTACTAAAAACCGGGGGTAGTGATATGATTGAAAAATTTTTCGATCATTCATTGTAAGGGTGTTCGCACGATACGAAAATCTCGTGTTCGCAAGCGAAAGTTTTACACTACATACCGTAGGATTGCTAACTTCCTTATTCCCAGCGAAACGTTCCGATGCTAGTGTACAACGGAAAAGGCAAACGCCACAAAAGTAGATTTAGCACCGTTTTAGCCGGAGACGCCTAGAAGCAAAAGATCCCGGATACGCGGAAGGCATGTTTTCCGGGATAGGAAAGTTAGCCATTTTATGATCAATTTTCAAAATTTGTACCCAGCGTTGGGTGAAAAT
>NW_027103474.1:26116-31564 GCF_902728285.1 Clytia hemisphaerica
CCATCTGACCATCAGAAAAAGTGAGTTCAAACTTTTTATGTCGAAATTTTCAAATATAGCATGTCATTTATCCACAAATATCAGTCAACTGCCTTGTTAGAATTTTGTAAATATACGGCAAAGTGAAGTTTTTGTTGGGAAAGTTGATAAAAATGACCGGAAAATTCCTGTTTCAAGAAGACAGGCATCAACTCAGACAAAACCAAAAAACATCAATTCAGAAGAAAAATAAGAACTATCATCAACCATTTCTTGTAACAATCACACAAATCATGATCCAATTAACTCATTAAGCATAAACCAAGAAAATAGCGAAAGAGGTAGCAACCAGTTGTTTTTTTGCCGCCATCTTGTTTGACTGTTAAAAGGCAGTAGGGATCACAATACTTCCGAACCGAGGACGTTTCCCCGTCGAGAAGGACGTACATTTCCCGCGAACGTTTCTCGAAGAAATGACGTATTCACGTGTATGAAAAACATCACTGTTTTTCAGCCGGAGCTCGATTGGAAAAAATCCATTACTAATGCTTCCACAGTCGGGTACAGGCGATAATTATGGGGACTAAGACAGTTTGCACACGACACGAAAGCGAATGGAAACGAGCTGAAAAGGGGTAAAAATCGTTATCATTCCGCATCAGCTTTTTTCCCCGCGCTTTGCCAAAAGAATCGCACCCTGTGCGCTCGCTCGTGCGTAATAACACATTTTACGATCTCTTTATGCCTCATAGACTGTGTTAGTGTTTGTGAATTAGCAATTCTATTGACTTAAAAATAAAAGGCAATAAGTTCCGGCTTTCTTTTAAAAAACAAGAACTGTGATTTCACTTCATTTCGAAATAATGACAATAATACCAATGCACCAACACTTAAAACACTTTCCAAACTTTTAATGCACTGCTCAAAAAAGATAAGATAACCCCCGTTTTAGTTAAGTTGGAGATTTGATATTTCACAGAAAGTGACCAGGGGTTTCGGTCCATATCTTCCGAAGGACTTTTCTGTTGCCTTGAAATTTACAAATTCTTAACCTAAGGTTGAACACCACGGGTTTAAAATAACGTTATAGCATAAGTAGAAAAAACTCTTTTTACAATCGCAAATTTAACCGCTAAAAATCGCAAATTTTTCAACCAAAAATACATTCGAATATAGCGCTTTTGATTCTCTAAAACAAACAAAAAAAATTTCCATAATTATATTTGACTATCAAAAGTTACAAGCATTTTTGTTTCCACTGCCAATTATATCTGGACAGACTTTAGTATGTTAGAAGTATTTACAATTCGACGTCAATCTCGAATAAAAAACTCATCTTTTCCAGGACACCATTTTACAATGCTTTCGCAAAGGCGCTTCACACAGAATCTAATCACGCTGCACCAAACAGTGTGAATGACGGCTTCAACGTGACGCAGTATGTACTGACGAAAGAAAGAAGAGATCTGGCAAGATTCAATTTACAATATCCTGTGGGATTCGAAGCTCAGCAAGTAGGAAATCAAAAATGTAAGTTAAAGTTTAATTCATGTACAAAGTTTCTCATTTTGGAGGAAATTGTAATAGATACGTTTCTGGGAAATGACCGATTGATTTTTTTAAAATCTAACCATATCGCAAAAATAGATATTGTTAAGAAAATCTTTTGGCCAAACCAAGTCAAATCTTGTATTAACCTTTTCCGTGTCCATGTCAAGTATATTTCACATTGCGAAAACAACGTTTTTTAGAATCAATTCAGCCGCACAAAAAAAAACTGGGCATAAATTTATAAGTCATGTCCACTATGTTTGACATTAGCGAGTTTATGTATTTGCGCTTTTGAGGACGGTAAAGTGACTGAGCGATTTGGAATAACCCGCAGTTCTGCCCCGCAAAATCGAGGACGGTAAAAGTGCTGATTTACCGTCGTCCTCAGTTGGTCAGGATGTAGACAAATTAGAACCTTACCGTCTCCGTCGCTTAAAAACACACATATATAAACTCGGTATGGCAACTAACAACTAGTGATGACAAATATACATGCCAACGGCTGCTCAAAATATTTTTTTCATTTTCTCCTGCCAAAAACAACTGCATCACCTCGAAAACTTTTGTCAATCTTTTTTGCCATTTTTTTTCCCGTTGGCACGGAAAGGGAAACAATAAAATACCAAAAGTTATACAAGAACATTTCTCCGTATTAAAGTTGATGTTGAACCTATACCTTGTTCCTCGAATTTCCACTTCAGTAAACATCCAGGCTAATTTTCTTTGTTACTCATTTTTTTGCAGATCGCATCACGGGCTGGTTCAATAACGAAGCTCTCCATACATCAGCAGTCACTCTCAATCTGTTAGCGAATATTTTACTGGCCAACTTTACAAACAATGAGTTTACAATCAAGAGCAGGAACTATCCTCTCCCTCCAACCACAAGTCAAAGCACCACTGATACTCGCATGTAAGAAACATCATTTTCTTTTACTCCCAACAAAAATACGTAGATATACTAGGGTTGTATTTATCGTTCTCGACTCCCCAATGGGAGGCAAGAGTTTGATTCCAACTCAGTCCTACAATTCACTTGGTAAAAGAATATACTCTCGTCCGGGTCAACCCATGCCTTGTGAGGGGAGCTGGGTACCATCACTCTGATATAAGACTGTGGGGTGGTATACCAGACTTTGTATCTGGGATGGTGACGTTACTCACATGAATAAGCACGTGCGATGACGTCATGGCTCTGTAGTGTCACGAGCACAGGGTCAATTGTGTCAAGTAAACAGGATGATTCTATTCTAGAATAGGTAAATATCCCAGGATAGAATCCATGCTGTCCCTATCGGCGGGATCGTCCTTTGACTGAAATACAATTATCCACACTGCGAACCAAAACTCAAACTGCAACTCAATTCCAGGAATCCGGTTGGTTTTCAAATCGGGTTAAACCAGAATTTCGGAATGGCGTTTGTGGCAGCAAGTTTCATTGTCTTCTTGGTTCAAGAGCGTTCTTCGAAAGCTAAACATTTACAATTTGTCAGTGGCGTTGATCCAATCAGTTACTGGACTTCCTCTTATCTCTGGGATATGATCAATTTCATGCTACCGTGTCTCTCCATCATTATTTTATTTGCTGTGTTTCAACAAGAAGGGTATAGAGGTATGACCACAGATTTCTGTTAAGCCCGAAAGGCTAGATGTCGTGCTTTAAGCTCTTCCAAGCAAAGAAAGCGAACATCGCAAAGAATACTGCTGCTTTTGTTTTCGAAAACCTGGGAAGCTTGTTATTGGTCAAGCACTGAAATTATTTTGTAATATCACGTGACCTAGATAAGATTTCTTACCTAACCTCGGCATAGTTTTCAGCCAGTTATTCATCACTAATTCTCAATGTTTGTCAGTTTGACATTTCCTAGAATGTGGGATGAAATTTGAGCACAACCTCTTAATAAACTTTGGACGAAACTTGATCTACAATCTTTCATTATAGTTTTTTAAAGGGTACAAAAAAGCGATATAAGTTGAAATCAAACTGATCTAAATCAATTTTTGTTACCCGGGAAAGTGGGATTTGGAAACTACCCCTGCCCTATGATTTTTATCAAAACCATGATTGTTTCAGACGGTACCCTTATTCATAAAACACTTTTTCTTCTGAATCATCGATCACAAATATGTACCCGGGGAGGGAGGCACTCAAGGTATAGTAGTGATAGTTTTTAAGGCTTCGAAAAGTGCACTGAAATGGTCGGAATGAGAACGTACACTTTAAGGATTGAAAAAGTGAGAATTTTTTTGGAAAATCTGACCATGTTTTGCCTTAAGTAAGGTCTTTCACAAAAAAATGAATCGTAAGGGCCGCACATACGGTCTTTTTTAAATCGAGTGCTCTACCCCCGGGGAGTAGCTTATTATCCACACATTTTTCTCGAAAATGACGCTTTTTCGGAAGTGATTCTTTTCGAATTTTCTTCATAACTTTTGAACACGTGAAGCAAATTTAAAGTGTAGTAGCTCAAAATTTAAGTTAGCTTTTCCTCTTTCTGATGGTGAAAGTTTAGATTTATAACATTTTTAGTTCTCTCACAACCTCACTTCAAACTTGTACACTTTTTTTTGAAACACCCGGTCTGGTATGATCATACTGTAAATACTTTTCTTTTCATTTCTACAGGAGAATCATTGGGTTACATCATGATCTTATTCATCACCTACGGTTGGGCTGTCATTCCCATGATGTATATATTCTCCTACCTTTTCCAAGTAGCATCAACAGCATTTGTTCGTATGACCATCCTCAACATACTGACTGGCCTGGCCACTTTACTTGTGGTCTACATTTTAAGCATCCCTTCAATCGGATTGGTTGATGTTGCACACGCGCTGAAATGGGCTTTCCTGATTTTCCCAAATTACAATTTAGGTATACAACCTTTTGCGAAAAATGTTTTTTGTTCTTGCTGTCTTGTATTAGCACTGCTGCCATGGACTTATCATTTTTACCCTAGCTTTTATGGTCTTTAACTCGACTTACAGTATCATGCTGAGCGCGGCCAAATTATACAGAATTTTGTAACACTTTGTTCTTCAAACTGTTATAGCTAGGATAGTCCTACTTTAATGTTTTTAAACAATTATGTACAATATCTACACACCTGCAAATAAAAATAAAATTTCATCGATTGAATTTAATTTTAATTTGTTTACGAGACAACTTTTACTCAAATTTCTTAAATTTGTTTAATTTTGATATCTTGACTTTGTTTGCTCAAAGATCCTTTTTTTTCAAACACCTCTAGGGCAAGCAATGATCGACTTGTTCAATAACTATGAGTTCAAACATGTTTTTGAAAGCGAGGACCCGGTAGCTATGTGTACCCAGTTCTTAAGACATGTCCCTGGAGCCGGTCAAATCCCTTCACAGTTGATTAAACAGATGTGCAATGAATCTTTGTTGTCTTATGATTCCAGTAAGCTCTTGATATATAGTTCGCCCAAAGAATTACGTTTTTCATTCTTGGATATTGTTGGTGCCAACAATAGATTCTGCAATCTTAGTACAGTACATGCTGTCTTGTATTAGCACTGCTTTCCATGGACTCATTTTTACCCTAGGATTACGTTTTTCATTCTTGGATATTATTGGTGCCAACAATAGATTCTGCAATCTTAGTACAGTAGATGCTCTGAAAGCTAACAACTACTCTCGAAATAGCGCGTATTTTAATATTCCCCTTTTTAAAGAATGCTTCCTAAATCTTTTCTTAAAGCAGACACTTAGCGGATATTCTTATTCATCGCACTGTATTCAGTTGTTCAACAGATCTATTCAATGAATGAAATATGTAGACTATTATATCGGATTTCCTACTTTCAGAAATTAACTATTACCCCTGCTAACCCAAAAATGCCTTTTCCATTAGATTAAAGATCATTGTTAGCAAAGTAATACAACGTTTGTTTTAC
>NW_027103475.1:0-7750 GCF_902728285.1 Clytia hemisphaerica
GGCAGTGTAGACCTAAAGCTCTAAAACAGCATCTAATAACATGAAAACCAGAATATGATTCTTCAATGGGAATCAAAACTATAAAGTGCACTTACAAACATCAATTTGTCAGATCTAACAAAATTAATAACCGCACTGTCATCATTCACAATAAAACAAACGATTTTCTGTCAAGAGCCTTGTAAACATTCCAACAACTTCCATCGAAATGATCTATCACAGCTCAGTCTACCATTTTTAGCGCGGTCCAAGGATTGAGCCGAGAACGCTCCGCGAACTCCTGTGCGGGTGAAAACTTCAATCTGTCAATCATTTTCTCAAGCGAAGATAGCCATTCCAGGGTCAAATTGAAACTATTCTGGTGGCAATCAAACCTAGTTCATCTTGTAGAGCTTCAAAAAAGAAAAAAAATGAGGGGTCATACACCTCCTAATGATAAGCGGTTCCGGAGATATTGAGATTTTGGTTCCGTTAAAATAGTACCTTTTTAGACATTTGAGGTTGACAATTTAGCCCAGAAATGGCATGTGAAATGGCACCGAAATATGCTGCGAAAATTGAAAATTCAAGCTTTTGTATTGAGTCAAGATATTCCAGATATCTTCATTTTGGCTGCAGACTTTTATCAAATTCTTTTTGTAATGGCTTGCTAACACTTCAAGGAAGAAATGAAAAGACATTTTTTTGAAAAAGAAGACATTGCATTGCAAAAAACAATTAAAACGTTATAAAGCGGAAGCTAAAATTGCTGAACCTACCTATCTTTGTAATCAAAGCGCTGTGGAGGAAAAATTCCCCATGGCATATAAATAACTGTTTTAGGCTAAAAAAGGGTCAAATTTTTCAGTGGTATCACTCTCTATAATTCTAGTCCTCATTTTCAGGCTGAAAATGCTTGCCAAAGTATGAAAAGTAAAAATTGATAACTTTAATGAAAGAATTAATTTCAGAGAGTAGTACCATTGGATTTCTCAGGTATTTTCTGATAAATATGGAAAGTTTCACTGTCTGAACATTTTTTCCTTCGCAGCGCTTTGAAATCAAAGATGAGTTGTGAAATTTTTTGTGTCCCGCAGATCTAATTTTTCTAAAAATGGCCTTAGTTGGAACGAATTTTTAGACAAAAGTATAGAATATTACACCTGCATATTATATATGGTTGGAAAGCTAAAAGAAAGCTCTGAATTACTCAAAAATAATTAATTTTAAAGCTCAACTACACAAAGAACAATTGCTTGTCAAAGTTTGACCTAAAATAGAAGATTTTGATAAGCGTCAAATAAAAAACAAGCAAACCCGGAATGGCTAGCGAAGAGTACGCGAAGCGATTCTAGCTTTGCGATAGTGCCGCGGGACATCAATGGATAGTATTCAATCATCATTATCCCTTTATTTTCATTCCTAGAACTTTTGCAAAAAAAAGGAAAAATAGAAAAGTTGTATCTTTTACTGCTCTATTCACATCACGTGCGTTTGCGTAGGGTAAAATGGCGAAATGCGAAAATCGAATTTGGCAAAAAAATTTTGAAAAATGACCCTACAAGATTTGACTATATCTTTTTATTCCATGAAGAGATTACTTTCAAATAAAAAATGTATTAACAATGAATGGGTAAGCTTTCTAGAAATCCAAACATAAATTGTATAGCTTTTACCAAAAAATAGCACTTTAGGATCAGAAACAGTCAAAAACCAGTTTTTTCCAATTTTCTTCGAGTTACAGGAATTAATTCCTTGTTTGTTTTGATCTGAAATTTTCAGTAGGGGTGGCCATCATGGTTTCCTTGCTCATATCAGGGGGGGCCGAGCCGGGGTAGTAAGAGAATTAAAGTTTCTAAGTAAAATCTTAATTATCACCCAAAAAAGTGCCTTTTTTATGTCCATATATTTTAAATAGATTGTCCCAGCCTTATCCCTCTTTCAGTAAAGCTTCCTATACCTTTTGTCCTTCAGAAAAAACCAAAAAATATTGGCCTTAATTGCTTGCTTTCAGTTCCTGTAGCCCGTAGTGTGTGACCCCCTGTATTTCTATTTTTGACCCCCTGTATTTCACGCGGGTTTTTTAATAGAAAAAGTCACATGACTCAAATCCCGCAGTCTTATTGGACTAGAGAAAGCGAAAGTGAAATCGCGCGATCTCTGATTGGATGAAAAAAGACCGCGGGAGCTGGAAAACGAATGGAACTCTCTAGAATTCTCATTTTAAATTCAAGATGGCGGCGAGAAAAGCACGTCTTTTGCTTTGGACGAAAGGTTGTAAATTCTGGTTGATTTTAAGGTTTTATCTTATCTTATCTCATTTACTTTAATTAGTAGAGGCTTCTTCAATGTTTGGGGAAGGTAAGTCTGTAAAAGTTATTTGTTTTTCAGTGGAAAAAAGTGTTTAAAACAGCATTTTTTGTGCTCAAGGTATATTTTTCTTCGCAAATTTTTGTCTTCAATCTTAAATAGATGAACGAGTATTTGACTGATGCTTATGATTTTTCCATAGAACATAGTAAAACTATTCAGGAACTTAGACCTTTTTACAGAATTTCAAAAAATCTGTTAGTTCTGGAGATATATTGAAAAGTTTAGACATGGGTAGTTTGCGTTCGTGTTTCGCGTTCCCAAACCAAACGCACGTGACATACTGAATTTGAAAGATCTTCTATGTGGCGTTTTTTTGCAAACTTCAAAAAACTGATTTTTGTCCCGCCTTTGCGGGACTTTGGCTTAAGTGCTTGAGTGCAGCATAGGGTACAAAGTCCAAACATGCGTTTCCCGTAATTTTTGTATGAAGAGTTAGGTCTATACTGGCAGGCAGGGCATGCAAGGTGGTGTAGCAACTCCAGTAGAGCTTTGAACTAGCCGTATTGTATAAGGGTTGCGAAGCAATCCAGACTCTACCTCAATTCGCAAGTTGCTAGCAAAAACTAGCCGTATTGTATAAGGGTTGCGAAGCGATCCAGACTCCACCTCAATTCGCAAAGTTGCTAGCAAAATAAGAGATACTCTAAAAATCCCTCTAATAAAGCCGCTATAGAGAAAGGGTCGTAGAGCCTTAATGCCCCAAACACACCACATAATCCACTCGCCATGCATCGCTATTTTTTTCCTTCTAGTTACCATTCTAGTGTAAATGGTGCCTTAATAAAATCAAACGATATTCGTCGAACGATCGAACATTTTTATTCGAATCACAAATCGTCTGTCGAAATCATCAAAACATAAAAATAAAACAAGACAAAAATGTACAAAGTTGGCTTGTTGGTTCTTGGGTAGCCTGGATATCCAAGCTCAAAATTTTAGAAAAAATAAGTTTTACCTCAGCCAGACAAAGTTCTAAAATTATAGAGCTTGGTTCACCTAGAAATCAGGTGAACCCCTGTTGACAGATTTTCCTGCATGAATCCCATGGCTGCAAATAAATTTATGCACATAATGACATGCATAATTTCAAGATGCTACCCCAGCAGTGATAAATTAATTTAGAATGGCAGCCTTGACCATAAAATATAGACAGTGTGGTGGAAAGTCTGTTAGAAAGAAAGTGCAAAGTGAATTTTGGAGAAAAAAAAATATCAAAACAAAACTTTCAACCCAAAAAACAGCACTACAAAATTGGCAAACAGAAAAGAAGAATTAAAGCAAAATAAAGATATACCTTTAGCTCTTTACACGATGCAACCAAGTCATTAAGAAGATTAAAACAAGAATATCTAAGCAAGTATTTGGAAAGAAAACAACCAGAACATCAAAAAATTCCCATGTTTTCCGATCTTCCCACTTCTTCACTTCTTCCCTACCATTATTGGTATTTTTATTTGGATGCGTGGTCAAACACCCAAGGGAGATAATTACATATTCTATTGTTATTTGCTTCGAAGAAGAAAAGTCAGGGAGATTTGCAAAGCAGCGTATGCGCATTGCTGATCGCCCGCGCGGTCCACCTAATTATTTAGGCGTACACTTCAAGTCGGCTCGCATAATAATTTCTTATACGCGCGCCACCATTCAGATCTCTGATTCGCTTGGACCAACCAATCAGAATATCCGCATAATCATCCTCAGATGAGAATGCAGACGATCTAGGTAAACCAGACCGTAAACATAAGAAATATCAAAATCAAAAAAAAGTTTACGGGCTGGATATCCAGGCTAGTTCTTGGGCAGTTTTGATTTATTTTTTGACAAATTCGACAAATTTGATTACCTCTGTACTTCTTTATCATAGAATAATATCCACTTAGTTTTGCAAGGAAAGTTTCGTTCACTAAAAGAGCACTCCTCCCGCCCGCCCGCGCGACTTGCAAAAACCTCTCATTAATTGACCTTTATTTGATACTTGATACTTGCTGTTAAAAGTCAAGGGATGATGAAGACCCTTTCTGTCAACGTTCAAATCAAACTATTTTTTTTCCATTTAACAGGAAAATAAACATTTAAAACCGAAGAATCACTGCTTAGATTGCTTAGATGCGTGCTGCCCGCGCGGCAATTTGATCAACTTCAGATTCTAAGTCCGTGTTTCGGCTTCCGGTAATTTTGTTGCTGTTCACTGCTAGGGTACACCATTTTAAAATGGCATTTTTCGCAGTCCTAGCTACCAAACCGAGAAAGTTTTCGTGGCTTCAAGCCAAACCATTCAAGGTCATTTTGATAAAATCATCGGTTTGAAGATGTGATTTATATAGCAAATTTTATAGCAAATTTTAGCTTGGGATAGAAGTTAAAGGTACGTGCACAATATAGCAAAACTGCTTCGCTCATAAATTCGCTTCGCAATGAGAGCCACTCTGATAAACAAAACCCTAAAAGAGACAGGATCTTAAGCTTTTTTAAATACCCCAAACACACCATAAAAAACCACGGCAGCACAACACCTGCCGCCCTGCGAAACGCTCTGTCTTTTCTTATCTTAGTTCTTCTAATGTAAATCGAACGATATTCGTCAACGAACGTTCTGACATTTTTTTATTCGAATCGTCTGTCGAAATCATCAAAAGTAAGTAAGTAAGTAAACAAAAGCAAAAATCTAAAGATGGCTTGTTGTTGGTTCTTGGCCAGTTTTGATTTGTTTTCTTGACAAATTTGACAAATTTGATTACCTCCGTACCTCTTTATCATTGAATATCCACTTGGTTTTGCAAGGTAAGTTTAGTTCACTAAAAGAGCACCCCTCCCGCCCGCGCGACCTGCAAAAACTTCTCATTTATTGACCTTTTTTGATACTTAATAGTTACTTTTAAAAGTCAAGGAATGATGAAGATCCTTTCTATCACCTTTCAAACTAATTTTTTTTCCATTTAACAGCAAAATAAACATTTAAAACCTATGGCGCACGGAAGCGCCGATAAATACTATCTTGTTTAAACCGATACTATCTCGTTTAAAAAGAAAATCTGTTTCATTCAGGGGATACTATTTCCCTTAAAAAGAAACTAAGCTCATTTCAGGAGAAACTTTCTCTTACACTAAATTAACGAAACTATCTCATTTAAAACGAAACTATCTCATTTAAAAGAAACTATCTCATTTAAAAAGAAACTATCATATTTATTTAACCGAAATATCATGTCATTCAGTCATTCAGTCACGTGGGTCGCGTTTTACTGTCTGGTCCGTATTTTACAGGTGGGGCGGGGTTACATAGGGAAAATGAGTGCTGGGTATGTGCTCGAGCCCGGGGGGGAGGGTACAGTATGTGCTGCCCTCAAGGGTACCTTTTTTGGACTTCCAGTAGGAAAAATCAGAAAATCAACCTTCAGTCCCACTAAGGGTCAGAAAAAAAGAAAAAATTTCGACTTTTTACCCCCTGAAAGATCGAAATTTTTAAAATTCCCAAAATTTTCCTTTCTTTTATCCTTTTTAGTCCCGGTGAGGGTCCAAAGCTCAAAAGTCGGGCGGCACCCTCCCCCGTCAGCTAGCAACCCTAGTACCCCGGGGCCTCGCCTCCTTGCCAAGATGCACGAAAGGCCCCGCCCTATTTTGAAAAAAGGTTGTTTGTTGAAAAGGAGGAACAGACACTTTGAGAAAATGGCCTCTTTGGCTAGTTCTTAAAAAAGCACGCTTTTTTTTTCTAACCTTGAGTTACAACTCTTCATTACTCGGCTTTTTAATAAAACAGTATTTATAACTCGTTTACTGTAACTCGTCTTTTCTGGGTGTAAGTTTCCGATAAACTCGTTTAAAAATGATAGTTTCTTTTCAAACGAGATAGTTTCTTTTTAAACGAGATAGTTTCTTTTTAAACGAGATAGTTTCTTTTTAAACGAGATAGTTTCTTTTTAAACGAGATAGTTTCTTTTTAAACGAGATAGTTTCTTTTTAAATAATATAGTTTCTTTTTAAATGAGATAGTTTCGTTTTAAGTGAGATAGTTTCTCCTGAAAGAACTTAGTTTCTTTTTAACAAGTTTCGTTTTAAACAAGATAGTATTTATTGGCGCTTGTGCGCGCCATAAAAACCGAAGAACCACTGCTTTGATTGCTTATATGTGTGCCGCCTGTCGGCGCCAACCATCATGGCGCCTCCTTAGACACTAATTAAGGGACACTAAACTATGGTCCTATCATCCTAACACCTACCACTTTCAAAGTGGAACTGCGGCCCCTATCCATGCATGGTTAAAGATTATTCTATTATAGTTACTAGTAAACGATAATTTTGTTTATGTTACGAAAGAAAAGTACTTATTTTTGTTGCATTTTAATTCTTGATATCGTTAATAAACTCTTAACTAGGAGTCCGTTAGGGGGGGTCTCAGATAATAGCAATGGCATGGATGAAACTCAATTTCTAGATCAAAAAACGGCCAGTGGGAAAAGTGCTTGGAATTTTGCCTGATCACGTGATCAGAATCATGATCGGAGTGAACGGTGGAAGCCGTGGTCATACATCATATGATATTTTCGCGCGTTTTAATTCGGCAGAGTTTAGTAGACTCGACCACGTATCAATATTTGATTTTGTAGAATGATAAAATATGGCTTGGCTGGAATGGACACCATAACAGCAGTGTAGCCGTATTGTATAAGGGTTGCGAAGCGATCCAGACTCCACCTCAATTCGCAAGTTGCTAGCAAAATAAGCGACACTCTAAAAATTCCTCTGGTCTAAAGCCGCTAAAAGACAGGGTCGTAAGCCTTAAGTCCTGAAACACACCACATAATCCACGACGGCACAACACCCGCCGCCCATACAGAAATTTTGCCCACTCAAAAGCCTATACAAGAATTGGAATCTAAAGTCTGAAGTCGTATCTCCTTGCCAGTGACCCCGCAGAGAAATTTTTAGTTGACAGACACTGACTTTAGGTTGGTTTGGAAATCGTTTTATTTTGAAATGTAATCTTCACTTTAGATGAATACTTTTATTTATTTGGATTCATGAAAGGTTCAAGGTTTGTTTACTTTTCAAATTATTTCATTGGTTTATTGAGGTGCAATAGCTGATTGAAAAACAAAGAATTTTGATAGTTATCAGTGTGGGCTTGGCCGCCATTTTGAATTTTGATTTTTTTTTCTCCTGTACTCGGCAATTTAGAGGTTGTTCGTAATACGCGATTTGGCTTACGCGTAACACTTGTACCGCCCGCCCGCATCGCTCTTTTCTATCCTTCTAGTTATTTTAGTGTAAATGGTGCCTTAATAAAATCGAACGATATTCATCGAAAGATCGAACATTTTTATTTCAATCGTCTGTCGAAATCATCAAAACATAAAAAAACTAAAACAAAAACAAAAATGTAAATAAAAATATGGCTTGT